>NW_026042404.1:17500-317500 GCF_023856365.1 Brienomyrus brachyistius | reverse complement strand
ATAAGACAGGAAAGGCAGAGAAACAGATCAGAAAGGGGGACACGGAGGGAACAGGCAGGACAAAAGGACCGGGAGTGAACGAAGGGAACATCGGGGAAAGAGGAGCAGAAGCCAGAGGGACGAGGGACAAAGAGAGGAGGGACAGAGACAGGAGGAACAAAGCGAGGGGGAGCAGAGGCAGGAGGGACAAAGACGGGAGGCCAGGGAGAGAAGGAGGGGGAACCAAGAGGAGCCCGAGGGAGACCCAGCGGGCGACGGGAGGCAGCCGGAAGGGCTGCAGGCGGCCGGGAGGCCGGAGCCGGAGGGGCCGAGGAGATGGGGTGAGGGACAGACGCAGGGACGAAGGAGGGAGTCGGAGGGGAGACCAGGGAAGGGGACGAAGGAGCTGGAAGGGACCCTGGCGAGGGCAAGGAGAGAGGGGGAGCCGCAGCAGACGGCGACGTCCTCCGACACGCCAGAGCGGGAGGACCAGCAGGCGAATGAGGAGCCGCCGTCGGGGGGCCCGCAGGCAACCGATAAGACGCCGGAGGAGGGACCGAGGCAGGGCGACGAGGCCGCGGAGGGGGACCCGCAGACGACAGCCGACCCGGAGGGCCAGGACCCGCAGGCGCCGACCAAGCCCTAGCGCCGGCGAGGGAGGGCGAGCCAGGGGGCTGGGCGGGTGGGACCCCAGCCGTGCGTCTGTGTCCTCTCCCCTTATGGGACACAGACATAAGGACCCGTGGCCGGGGTCGGGCTCGTCGGGGTGAGGGTACCAGAGTCACAGGGGGAGAAGGGACTGGAGTGGGGCCAGGGACTGGAGCTGCAGGCTGCAGAGGGGGCGCCTGCCCGGGAGCTGCAGGCAGGGAAAGCGCCTCGGACGTGGGCGCGGTAGCTGCAGGCAGCGGAGACGGCTGCTCGGGCTCTGGGGCCGCAGGGGGCACTTATTTTATTATATAAAATAAGTGTCACACAACCGGGGTGACATGCCTTGCCTGCTTGTGGGATGAGGAAGACTCAGGGACTGGAAATGGGATTAAAACTGAAGATGTGCTCATTCCTTTGTGTATTTACAAATTTTCCTTCCGTCAGACATGAGGAGTTTGCTGCTATATTTGGCACTAATAGAGATTCTGATGCTGCTATTTTTATTGTCTATTAGTTTGTTATTATTTACAAGTTCTGTTGTGTTTTTGCATTTTTCTCTTCTGGTTAATTAACTGCTGTCTGATTGCTGTGAAGTATGAGTGTGGTGAGTAAGACTCAGGGACTGGAAGTGGGATTACAACTGAAGATAACATGCTTATTCCTTTTTGTATTGTTTACAAATTTCCTTCCGTCAAACATGAGGAGTTTGCTGCTATATTGTGCACTAACAGAGATTCTGATGCTGCTATTTTTATTGTTTATAAATGTGTTATTGTTTCCAAGTTGAGTATTCAATAAATGCTAAATTGAGAAATTTTGTGTATCGTTTGTTATTATTAGTGTGATATTTTACCATGCAAATAGAGGGGAAAACGTCCAATTATCGGCCAAAAAAAATCAGCAGCATATATCGGCCATCGCCTGACCCTGACTCCTAAATATCGGCATCGGCTATTGAAAAACCCATATCGGTCGACCTCTAGTAACAGTACATTCTGTCCAATTCATCCATCGAGTTAAGTCACACACCCACTTGAGGGGGCACTCCGGCAGACGTGAGGATGGGGATGTTCTTTCCGCTATAACATCCACTGCAGAAGTACATCTCGCTCCTGTTCACAGGGCTTACTTCAATGATGAAGCAGGGCTGGTTGTCTGGACAAGTGAAGTTGTCCTGCTGCTGGGTCTCGGTGCCGTTTTTCCACCTAAGCTTGAAGGTGGAAATGTGTTCCAACTTGGTCCCTGGGACTGCAGCATAGCCAAACATCGCGAGCAGCGTCGGCCACACCCACCACCAGAACCATCACACCGTCCTATACACATAAAGAAGAACTAAAACATAGAGTGTTGTGACAATCTATGCGTTAATGTTTGGCAGCATAGGTGATTCGTTAAAATTATACCGAAGAATGGAAAATGTGATATTTAGAATATTTTTTGCCATTTAGTAGCTAATTTAAGCACTTACCCAATGCCTCAATTTGTTTTAGGTCAGTAATGTCTGAGCCAAAAGAATGAATGTATGAATTTAATACAATTCACCCACTCCCACCCACACACAAATCTGAAATTCAATTTATTAAGACACTTCTTAAACATTAGTGCATTAACAAAAAAGGAAAATCTTAAGAGATTCAGTAGGATTTTCTATGTTAGACTTAAGTTAATAGTTCAATAGTTTTTATATATTTCAGTATACCAATTTGACTTTAATGTTGAAACAGATGCTAAAACATGGAATAATTTCATAACTAGAGAAACATGTTATTCACAAACACTAGCAAAGGTAGCTTATAGTTAAACTTACTTAAGTCAGCAAGTCAGGCTACAGTGTGTAAGAATTGTCGTAAACGATAATTTGTCTCAGTCTTACATGACAGAATAAGTAAACAGAAAATATAAAATGGCTGAAACAGCATCATTAACGCCAGCTACAGTAGAGGCGCAGAAAAGGTGTCATGACTGAAGTATTCCCAAACTTTGGAAGACCGCATGCGAGCCTTTTTTGCCGCGTGTTTCTCCAGAGGCTCCGGAGCTCCGCTGGTTGACGCAGCCAAGTTGGCTCATGTGCAGGGGGACAAGCGGCAAATTTCTTTTTTGCAGGGTGGTAGGTGATGTCTCATTAATATTTCTGAGAGAAGTGCTACATGATTGGCCAGTGCATGCCTTACAAAATGGTGCGGCACTGCATCCAAGCCTGCGGCACTCAGAGTCACAAATACAGTGGAAACCATTTGTAGTAATTACGTCTGTCTGGCTGATTTCCAACTAATTGATATTTGTATATTTATTACATGAATATAAGGTAATATAAGGTAATAGAAGAGGTATTTAATGGTTTTCCGTCTGAGGAATTTGCAAAAAACTGCAGTGCATGATGGGTCGGATCTAAAGGCTGCCTAACGTCCTCATCTGTAGGACGACTTACATCAAGACTAGGAAGGTGCATAATGTTCATGCCTGGTTGCGTTTGTTGGTCCAGAAAGTAATTCAATTTCGCCATGTAGGTTACGTTCTTAAAAACTGCTTGGAATATAGCCCGATTATATGCTGTGGGCCTTTTAATTTCTTTGTTTACCAGGTAGGCTACCTTCTTTAAACTGCGTTTTGTTAGACTACATATTTAGGGAGGTCTTTATAAATTTATTGTAGTCTTTATAAATATGTACATAGTTTAGCCTAACCCAGCCACTTAAGGGAGCAAGCCAGCTCAACTAGGTGTCGGTCCCAAGCCCGGATTAATGGGGAGGGTTGGCGTCAAGAAATAAAGAGACTGTATCTTCACTGCATGACTGATGTCAAAATGTGTGAAATATGTGGTTGTATAAATAAATTCATTAAAGTAGGTTAATGATTCTGTGCTGTCTAAATTGTATAGAAAATTTCTACATATAGCCAAACAAATCTCCTCCTGTTTGAAAAGGCATAGAAAAAGCAATTTAGCCACTAAAACTTTACAGTTTTTGTGAGGGACAGTCGAATTCTCTCGTTAAGTTTTTTGTGATCCTGCACCTACACTTTGCCGGCCCCAGGAGGATGGGCTCCCCCTTTGAGTTTGGTCCCTCCCAAGGTTTCTTCCTTCTTGGGAGTTTTTCCATGCTATCGGCGCCTATGGCTTACTCACTGGGGGCTTTGGGTGGGCATGATATAAAGCAAAGCATTTTCCCTTCCAGTTTCCTCCTCTGGTCCACATTGCAGGACCATCAGCCATCAGAAACAGCCCAGACAGTCTCCTTCAGCTTCTTTAGTGTCCTTGGAAGCCAAGGCAGTTTTAGATCTGAGAGGAGGTTTATCAGAAGGACACATATTACGTCGTTTGTCCTGAAATGTAACATGGGGAGGAAAAGTTAAGCGGTTTAGTCAGATTGGAGTCGTTTATTCAGCAGTGGCAGCGCCAGTGACTTAATGCTACAGGTGCTATAGGGGAGTGAGATTATTTAGAGCGGGTGCTTTAGCTTTTCAGCTTATGTAGATGCTGTATAGAAGCACACAGCACGATAAGCTACAGCATGGATAAAATATGATAAAATATGAAATTCTAACGTCTAGCTCACAGAGCCTCTATGTGTACTTTGAAGAAAAAATACACTACAAGTATGCTATAAAAACCGCAAAAATGTCTTACACAATATACAGATTTTACAGATAGTTAAAGAAAAAATGAAACCAATATTTTGGGGGTGCTGTGGGGGTACTATGGTCATTGGAGGAGGAGCTAGAGCCCCCCCCCCAAGCTTTTCCCTGGTGCTGCCACTGTTGTTCAGATTAAAAGTAACCTTGTCATTAATAAACAGTACTCTGATCAAATTTTTGCATGTACAAACACAATCAAAGTTGAACCACATGTTTAGACACAATTCACACACCTGTTACATTTCCATAATGCTAAGACTCTCTACACTTACTTCATCCACTTTCTTGTTTGGTACACAGTCAATTGATGGATGTGTAAGATTATTACCAGACCGTCTGCTGCAAACTCTACAGTTAATGAATGGCTGCAAAAACACACAGACACACAAAAACAGTATTTAAAGAGTGGTGGGCAATAAATACAGTGAGAGAAGGTGTAGTAAAGATATATCTAAAGATTTAAGGCAGAGCTGCTGGACTGCAGGGTTTAATGACACAGAACAATTTTAGAGGAAAGAGCTTCCAAAGCAGGGTCACCTTAAGGCTATATTATACAAAGCAAGTTCATCTAAAAGTATGAACAACAAATCCCGTTTAACTGAACACTGCTCTGTATTAAAATACTGTCCTCCGATCAAGCTAAGTGGTCCTGTAGTTCACTATTTAAAGAGGTAAATTTAAAGGGTAATTCACACTGCGCATCTACCCTGCTCTGACCAGATTTAATTGCCCTTTCACCACAAAACACCACACTGCCATTTAAGGCTGATTTCAACTGCCTGGTAATCCAGCCTTTAAGCCTGTAAACCTACTAAAATTTGAGAATAAGGTGATGGAACTGGCTGTTTGAGGCCACCTATCTATTTGTTACTTTATTGTTGGCTAACTTTCCTCCGCAGGGCATCAAAAAAGTTAACATGAACCTAAATTAATTTGCTAACTGATATGTCCAATGCTCACAGTCACAGTGACTCTTTACTTACCCTCTTGTCCATGAAAATACAGTCAGCCCGATGGTCTGTTGCAGTTGACTTTGGACATTTTGTTGCTCTCAAGAGAATCTCAATGTCAATGTATTCACTGCTGATCTAAATCACATAAACACGTTATATACAAAATTGCCTACAACTGTTTTAAAGGCAATATAACAAACAATAATCACCCAAAAAATGGCAAACTGTCACAGACTTGACTGCAGCAGATTCAGAGAGAAACTGTGAGAAGGTAAAATTGACCAGGGCTGAGATATACAACCATCACTTTCATTGTGAAGAGACATTAAGCATCATATGCATTGAAATTAAAACATCAAAATCAATGTGATTCTCATTAGTTCAGCTTGCAGATGATGAAAGTTTCACACTTTTGTAAACACTTTCTCAGCAGTTACCTTCGGACGGCCCTGGATGTTATAGAAATTCATGTGCTGACGGGTTCCTTGATGAGCATTTTCGACTGCGAGTTTAATGGCCGTCTTGTAGAGTGCAGGGAGACTGTGGTAATCTTGCTGGGCCTCTGTGGAGATAAGCAGAGCTCCATAAGCCAAAACCAGAACCAGCAGGCGGGTCATCTTCCTCTCAGCTTTGAAGGGAGAAGCAGGACTGAGGACACTGATCTGTGGTCCCCTTATCCAGCACGTCCAGGGGCGTGTCCTTCACCCGAAACAAACAGACCTTTGAACAACATTGGAAAACTCTTCAGGATGAATCGAGGCAGGTGGTCAAGTGGGTTTATTGTTATTTCAGCAATATACACAGTACACAGTGAAAGGAAACATTGTTCCTCCTGGACCACGGTGCAAGACAAAGAAGAAAAACAGAAACAACACAAGATGACACAAGTGCGGGCAAGATAGAACTATACAGAGTGAAAGGAGCACAAACAGAGGGAGAAAGTGCAAGATAAACACAAGAGCAACAATACAATACTACAGGACAAGACAGCGCAGTCAAGAACACAGAGTGCAGCCAGAGCTAACCTGAATAGGGGCATCAAGGTTGCCAGGCAGGCAGAGAAACAGAAAATAGAGGTCTACTTCACATACAACAACCCACAGTGGGTGTGGCAGGGAATACAACACATTACAAACTTCAAAGGCAACAACACCGTCACTGTTAACAGCAACGCCCTTTTAGCAAAGGAGCTAAACAGCTTCTTTGCTCGTCTGGAGGAACACAGAGCAGACATAGCCACACTGCCCCCTCCCCCAATCTCCAGCACTCACAGACTCCCTCTGCAGGAACACCACGCGAGAAGGCACATTGCATCTCTAGGTGTGTGGAGTTTAAGACAAGGCAAGTGATGCTACGATAATATAATTCCTTGGTAAGACCCCACCTAGAATATTGTGTGCGGGTTTGGTTACCATACCTTAAGAAGGACATTGCTGCCTTGGAAAAGGTGCAACGTAGGGCAACGAGAATGATTCCTGGTCTTAGAGGAATGTCTAATGAGGAGAGGTTAGCTGAGCTGAATCTGTTTAGCCTCGAGCAAAGGAGACTAAGGGGGGACATAATCCAGGTGTTTAAGATTCTAACAGGTCTGGATGCTGTTCAGCCAAATGGCTATTTCAATGTTAGTTTAAATACCAGAACTCGTGGCCATAAGTGGAAATTAGCTGGAGAACATTTTAAAACGAATTTGATGAAGCATTTCTGTACACAGCGTGTAGTTAGAGTATGGAATAGTCTTCCTGTTATTGTAACACAAGCTAAAACCCTGGGTTCTTTTAAATCAGAGCTAGATAAGATTTTTGAGCTATTAGCTAAGTTCTCCTCAAAGGAGCTTGATGGGCCGAATGGCCTCCTCTCATTTGTAAATCTCTTTGGTTCTTATGAGTCAGCTTACAGAGATGAGGTCCAGAAACTGATAGGTTGGAGTTCAGCAAACAATTTGGCACTAAACAGCACAAAGACAAAGGAATCACTGACTTCAGGAAGGATGGAGGCGACACTGGCCTGCCTAGATGGATGGATGGATGTTTTTATTGACATTGTAAGTACAATGAGATTTAGTTTGGAACGCGCCAGCAGCTACACAGTATATTTACAATTATATAGATTGTGAGGCATAAAATAAGGTGTGAGTAATATAACATAACGACATAATATAAGTAATCATTAATTAATCATTACAGATGGTATGAGGTGTGAACCGCTAGGCTGCTATGGCATGTTTGGTATCAAACCGATGGAAAATCACTCCAGTTTCCAAATCTGGTCAGTGGTTACCACGAAAGTGAATATATCAAAAGTTACACCAGCCTAACGAAAATCATCAATACAAGGGAAATCACTCTGGTCATAAATCTCAAAAGGACTGATACAGACCCCCTTCCGAAAGCCCGCCAAATGGATGGTCAGCCATTGGTCCAGGAGTCGAATTCCTGGTCACTCCTATTCACGAACTTTACACTATAAAACCTGGCACCTCAGAACAAAGCCAGGAGAGGAGAAACAGAAGGGAGGAGAAAACAAAAGACCATCAGCACGAAGAGAGGCAGAGAACATCAGCCCAAGAGAAGAGAAGCCCACAAGAAGCCCTCCTGAAGCCTATCAGTGAAGACCCAGCTGGACAGAGAACTGCAACCAAGCCCAAGCTTCACCAGGAGAGGGAATCAGAGGGGCTCCACTCCAACAACCGCTGCAAACACCGCGCCTCCCTGAGTGCCATCACCCATCAGCTCATCAGCCTCCGCAACCAACTGCCAAGACCCCCCCCCCCCCCACTCTGCAACCAAGTAAACAAACTTCCTTTCATTTATAACAACCTAAACTCCTATTCACCTGCTATATTACTTTAGGACAGTATTTCCACAAATTGCTTGCTTTGCAGAACAGTATTTTCCCTTTTAAGGTTACTCATTTTAAATCTGGTCATTGCATTTTCATGATTACATTGTTTGTGTCCACTCCGTTATTTCGTGTTTATTGTTTGTTAGGTGTAATGTCTGTCTTATGTTAGTTATAGGAATAAATGCATGTCTTTTACACAACTTCAGCCTCCGTTCATTGAGTGCTCACAAGAATCCCTGCCTGTGCGATCTACGCTCTGAAACCTCAAATTCGCCTGAAATATCGCGAGACTCTCTCTCATTGGCCGTGAGGGGAGCTTCGCTACCGATCGTTTACATTACCTGGTGACGCAGCTCGTTGGACAAGCCTTCTATTCTAACCCAGGTTATTACGTGATACTGGTTATTAATGAGTTCCATTTAAGTCACACATTAACAGACTCACGGTGTTTCGCAATTGAGTTTGAGCCGACCATTCAGCATAAAAATTGGTTAATAATCACAAGGCACAAGGTTTAAACTTATTCTGAGCACACAATTTAAACTTTTTATGACCGAACGTGCAGTGAAGAAGCGCTACTGTCAACTGGTTGCAAAAGTCGCACTCATGGCAATCTGAAGGCATTTAAGCGGGATCATATGGGCTTATTATAGTTATTTTTATTTCTATTATTAGTAGTTATATTATTTTGTTTTATTTTCGGTGATTTCATTGTAGTTCTTTCGTATTAAACTGCAGTAAACTTTAACCCTATGTCTGACGAGATTCTCAGATGTAGCGCTTTGTTTCCAGGTTCAATTCGGACGAGTGTCTCCGTTTCTATATATCCTGGGAGAGATCTCTCTATTAGCGAACGGGAATACTTGTTATGAGGTTCTAACCTAAATTATGTTGCGCTTGGACATAAGACCGATAGCTTAGTTACCTATCAGGATCATACTCGTATGTGTGTGCCTGCTTTAGACAAAGCAAGTTTAACACAACTTTGCGCTGTGAGCCAAGTGTGTGTCATTTAGAAATTGGGAGTCTCCTGTGCTTGAGACCCGCCGTGGTTAAGCACCATTTGCGACGAGATATAGTGCACTCACAATTTAAATCTGTCGCCGTAACGCGTGCGCCGTCTCGCTTCAGTAATTGTTTTAAGGGGTGATGACGAAGATGACGAATTTACTTTCCTGAAGAGGAGCAGGATGGGTCACGCGTTCTGTAAGATTTGTCTCCCACGGGGAAGGAACGATGTCAGTCGGCATGAAAAATCCAAGTCATTAGTGAATGACAGAGCCGCATGAGTGAACATGAAAAATTAATAGAAAATAAATGACAAATGGTTATTTTATATTTTATATATTTTATATATTTATATTTATATTATATTTTATATAATTTATATTATTTTATATTTCCTGTCTTAAAATGTAAGGGATACACATGGTCATTTCCGTTGTTTCCTGTTTCCTGCGAGAGTGATACTGACTGCTAGCGCGCGAACTTTGAAACCATAGATATCACCTAAATAATAATTCGAGTTAAGTCATTGGGAAAAAGCTTCGCAAGATTAATAATCCTCCAAAATAAATAAATAAAATTTCCCAGACCCCGACGGATTAATCACCTACGCAAGTACCGACCCATGATCTTCGTTCAATTAAGAAGGTGCTTCCAGCCTTACAGCCTCAGTTTACGTAAGTACAACGCCATGTCTACTGTTCCGTGTTCTGAGTGTAATATGTTTAGCTATTCTTCTCCAGTCATTAGCGGTATTTATACATGTGAGAAGTGTCAGTTAGTCGCTAGACTGACGGAGAAGATTGTAGTGTTAGAGGGACGTATCCGGACGTTACATAACATTCAGGAGAATGAGAGTTTTATTGACTCAGTATTAGCGGCTCCGGATATGTCCGCGATAGCCAGTAAGTCTCCCCCTGCTCCGGCAGCAGAGCCTTCGCAGCAAGGCGAGTGGGTGACGACCCGGCGGCATAGTCGCAAATCCAAACCAAACTTACACCGGCACCATTCGCCTATCCGCGTTTCCAACAGGTTCTCCCCACTCAGTGAAACTCCCACTGAGACGCCTGTTGAAAGTGCTCTAATAATTGGTGATTCTATTCTAAGAAACGTGAGAGTAGCGACTCCAGCGACCATTGTAAATTGTCTCCCGGGTGCCAGAGCGACCGACATCTCGGCAAATTTAAAAGTGCTGGCTAAAAGTAAACGTAAATACTCTCAGATAGTTATCCACGTCGGCACTAATGATGTCCGATTGAGGCAATCGGAGATCACAAAGGCAAATTTTAAAGAGGTGTGCAACATTGCGAAGAAGATGTGTGTGTCAGTAACGTGCTCTGTCCAGACTAAAAACTCAAGTCCAGACTAAAAACACACCTGTTTAGTTTAGCGTATAGGGACACTAGTTCTAGCCCTAGCTAACTCTTCACTCCCAGGCAGACCTGTAGTGTGAGGTGTAGAGCTGGGTGGGGATCGGTGCCATTGGCTTTGGATGAACTGGATTGTCAGTGCTGTCACTCTAGCTTTGCAATCTCTTGTGGAACTGGAGTGCTGACATTTCAGGGACTCCCCATGCCGGCATTCCCACTTGCCTCTCCCTCCTACTGATGCTGCCATAGCCATATCTGCCGGAGCTTGCAGATTGCACTTCATATTGTACTCACCTAGCTTTTAGCACTGCCAATAGCCTCCTCTACTATGCCTAATTGTACATTTTATTTCCCCTACTCCTCCTGGGGGTGATGCCTGGAGACCTCAATCTATCAAGATATCCAGCACACCCGACCACCACCAGTGACGTCCCTGCATCCAGCTCGCCGTTCTGATCTTCCATGTATGACCCGCTGCCTTACCTCTGGTTGCCTGGCAATTGGAAGAAGACTCGGCTTCGGCATTGGCTTATCTTCCTTGCTCTCCTCTCTCTATTTGACTATCCCTGCCGGCCCCTGGAGGATGGGCTTCCCCTTTGAGTCTGGTCCCTCTCAAGGTTTCTTCCTTCTAGGGAGTTTTTCCTTGCCACTGTCGCCTATGGCTTACTCACTGGGGGCTTTGGGTGAGGATACTGTAAAGCGCTTTGAGACAATGTAATGTTGTGATAATGCGCTATATAAAAATAAATTTGTTTGTTTGTTGTTGTTGATACTGGAGCCTGGTTGCGGTGGTGGGATGGCTCACGGCGGGTGCCGGAAAATTTCCTTTATTTTCAAATCCAAACCTTGACAGGTATGCTGCTGTTCCAAATCATGGGTGCATGTTACAAGTGCGGAACATATTTTAACTTAGTACTAACTTAGCATCATATTTGATCTGATTCGACTGAATATCCCAGGTTTCCATCTCTCATGCATCTGGTGTGACGTGTTTTCAGACTCTCAGGCTGGCGCAAAGAAATCTTACGGGAATTGAACGTCTCACTCCGGCCAGCTGACCAAAGTTGGTAACCTTGGTATTGTGTGTAGGAGATTCGGTATAACTATAATTTCGTTCTCCATTTACATGCCCGTAGTGTCTTTAAGTGTTATGTAGTTTTGCCTGAAACGCAAAAATAAAACAAAGCAATTAAAGCCGTAAGTGGCTCAAATTGTGCTGTAGCGATTGAAGAACTTTTGTCGGAAGTTGGATTCGAACTTGGGATGCCTTACTTGGGAGAACAGAATACCAGAATAGAGTAGGTTAAGTCCAGCCTTGGCTTCCAAGCTGACGTTTTTCTACATATGTGCTTGTGTATCATGGACAGTAAGAGGGGGCAGGCAAGGAGAGAATTTCTCTCTTTGGGGATCAATAGAGTGTTGTTATTATAACGTCTAAAAAGTATGATGGTCTGTCGATAAATCAATCAGATAAATAATGAAGTCGTTTTCGCGAACACGCTGGAAAAGCCAGGGGCCGGACCGACTGTAGGGGGCGTGGCCAGAGACAGCCATCTCAGGCTGTCAAGTCTCCCGTTTTGGCCGGGAAACTACCGTATTTTACTTCTCTTTCCCGCCGTCCTCCCGTATTAGTATTTTCCCGTAAATCTCCCTTATATTATATAGTTGCTGGATAGTGTAGTGGTAAGATCGCCGCCTTTCACACGGGAGACCGGGGTTCGAATCCCGGTTGTGGCCAAAAATATATTTTATATATTTTATATATTTATATTATATTTATATTATATTTTTTATATATTGTATTATATAGTTGCTGGATAGTGTAGTGGTAAGATCGCCGCCTTTCACACGGGAGACCGGGGTTCGAATCCCGGTTGTGGCCAGAAACAACTGCTATCACAACTAGAGATTGATGTAAGGACATAAAACTTATAGGTCCTGCAGGCCCCAACTCTGATCAGCCTGCATCAGTCCATCTCAGAGCTCCAAGAAAAGGATCCACTGGCCCAGGCAAGATTGGACTCCACGCATCAAACCATCCCTTTTAAGGAAGGCAAAGCCCTGCCGGCTCCTGAGAATAACTGGAGCAATACAGAAAAAGCAAGACCTTTCACCCCCTGGAGTGGCCGGAGTTCCACAGTCAAACCACAGCAACAACAGCTGTCAGTCCCCAGACACAGACACCTTTTCCACTAGAAATAGGATAACTCACCACACATAGATGTTAGGGACAAATACACGCATGTTTGGTCTCGTTTGAATAGGCATGAGACGGCGAGTGTTATACACTCAGATTTAAGGCAGTATAGTTTTCCCTAAGAGAACTATAGAAACTTCGGCTAAACCCACCAAACTGAGAGAGCCTCTCACATGGCAGAACAAGGGAATTACGACCACCCCCTAAAGTGATCTGATTGGCTGAGGACTTGAGAACCAAGGCCAACAATGCCCCTAAAATTAACCGTTGACCGAAATTGGTCAGTCTTCAGAGACATGCCATCACCTGGTTTGGATACTTAAGGAAGGGCCTCAGAAGGATTCGGGGAGTTACTCTGTAATCAGAGCTCCCACAGAGAACTGCGTGAAAGTCCATCTGTAGTCAGATACTTTCCGCAGAACTTTGTGCACTCTCAGCTGAGGAATGTGATTGTTTAATATTGTATTTGTCCAAATGTATTTACAAGTATGTGGCCACATGTCAATAATTATATATTGTAATATGTTTAATAAATGTTGTCTTGATTACTTCATGACTGTCTGATTTGCTAACTTCTTTATAAACTTTCCAGATTGGACTTCTATCCTGATTAGGACTAAAGTGATAAATACTATCTTGCAGCCTCTGGGTTAAATCCCCTTTATCCGGGTCCCAAACTCGACTGCCCAAGTTAAGTTAGGTGGATACCAAAACCGCACCTCTGGAGTTCGCACACGCTCAGTTACGGGCCGACTTAACCTCTGAGGTCAACACATGCTGATGAAAGGTACCGGTCTGCCCTCTGAGGGGCGTACACACTATGTTCCTAGGCACCGGGCATAGTCCCTGAGACGCTCACATGGTAAGACAATGGGCGGCATCGGCGGAGTCCCTGAGACGAGCCCAAAGTAAAACCTCGTACAAACTACCGCAACAAAAGGTGCGCCGTCACAGCCGCTGAGGTTGACACATGTTATGATATGGGCTGCCCCCGGCTGAGCCTCTGAGGTGGATGTACGTGTGGTTCGGGTAAACATCGGCTTAATCTCCGAGGCACCCACATGCTCAGTAATTGGCAGACACTGGGCCTTTGGGAAATTATATAGGTCGAGGGACCCGAATAATCAGAGGCTGACATTGTCTTAAATGGTGCCGATTTCCGTGCATCTAAGACAAACCCTGTGGAACAAGCCCACGGATCGCCCTGTCGGCCGAGGCGAATCTGGCGGACTCCTTCGTCAGGGGTAAACTAGAGTTGGTAATCTAAAGGAGAGTCCCGAAGTAATCCGAACAACATAAACGTCATGACTACAATATACTGAAATAAGGTCATTAATAAAATGGAGTCAGATGTGTGTCTAAAAGAATATCTTGTATATTAAAAAGGGTAAGTAATTCCCAGGAGCGCTTGGAAGGACCAACACGCATTCACAGCCTTCGGCTGCGCCATTGGATTCCGCCATTGGGCCAGTGGGCGGCTCCCTACATTGATGAGGTACAACACGATTGCTACGACAAGGGGGAGCCAGGACGACAGGTCAGGGGGGAGATATCATCATCCCCACATTCCGAGATTGGGTACCAAGCCCCATATATATTAGTAGGCTGAATACAAGAGCAGCTGACCTGAGAAATAAGAAATAAGCTAAGCTGGAAACCTGGACCCTCCGACCAAGAATGCGTGAAGTACCCTCAGAAGGTCTACTAGAAGATGTACGTAGAAGACTACTACAGATCAGCTGATCTACACCACAGCAACAGTGATCCTTGAGCTGGACCGTCTTTGAAGACTCCGTAAATCTCCGTATAATAATATATATCTACGGGAACGAGCAGAGAACAAGAACAAGATTTGTAAATGTAAGATTTGAAGGACCCGGCATGAAAAATAGAATAGTTCTCGTCATTAGTGAACATGTGTCTCGTCATTGTGTATCATGGACAGTAAGAGGGGGATCAATAGAGTGTTGTTATTATAACGTCTAAAAAGTATGATGGTCTGTCGATAAATCAATCAGATAAATAATGAAGTCGTTTTCGCGAACACGCTGGAAAAGCCAGGGGCCGGACCGACTGTAGGGGGCGTGGCCAGAGACAGCCATCTCAGGCTGTCAAGTCTCCCGTTTTGGCCGGGAAACTACCGTATTTTACTTCTCTTTCCCGCCGTCCTCCCGTATTAGTATTTTCCCGTAAATCTCCCTTATATTATATAGTTGCTGGATAGTGTAGTGGTAAGATCGCCGCCTTTCACACGGGAGACCGGGGTTCGAATCCCGGTTGTGGCCAAAAATATATTTTATATATTTTATATATTTTATATATTTATATTATATTTATATTATATTTTTTATATATTGTATTATATAGTTGCTGGATAGTGTAGTGGTAAGATCGCCGCCTTTCACACGGGAGACCGGGGTTCGAATCCCGGTTGTGGCCAGAAACAACTGCTATCACAACTAGAGATTGATGAGGTACAACACGATTGCTACGACAAGGGGGAGCCAGGACGACAGGTCAGGGGGGAGATATCATCATCCCCACATTCCGAGATTGGGTACCAAGCCCCATATATATTAGTAGGCTGAATACAAGAGCAGCTGACCTAAGAAATAAGCTAAGCTGGAAACCTGGACCCTCCGACCAAGAATGCGTGAAGTACCCTCAGAAGGTCTACTAGAAGATGTACGTAGAAGACTACTACAGATCAGCTGATCTACACCACAGCAACAGTGATCCTTGAGCTGGACCGTCTTTGAAGACTCCGTAAACGAGCAGAGAACAAGAACAAGATTTGTAAATGTAAGATTTGAAGGACCCGGCATGAAAAATAGAATAGTTCTCGTCATTAGTGAACATGTGTCTCGTCATTGTGTATCATGGACAGTAAGAGGGGGATCAATAGAGTGTTGTTATTATAACGTCTAAAAAGTATGATGGTCTGTCGATAAATCAATCAGATAAATAATGAAGTCGTTTTCGCTGGAAAAGCCATCTCAGGCTGTCAAGTCTCCCGTTTTGGCCGGGAAACTACCGTATTTTACTTCTCTTTCGCGCCGTCCTCCCGTATTAGTATTTTCCCGTAAATCGCCCTTATATTATATAGTTGCTGGATAGTGTAGTGGTAAGATCGCCGCCTTTCACACGGGAGACCGGGGTTCGAATCCCGGTTGTGGCCAGAAACAACTGCTATCACAACTAGAGATTGATGTAAGGACATAAAACTTATAGGTCCTGCAGGCCCCAACTCTGATCAGCCTGCATCAGTCCATCTCAGAGCTCCAAGAAAAGGATCCACTGGCCCAGGCAAGATTGGACTCCACGCATCAAACCATCCCTTTTAAGGAAGGCAAAGCCCTGCCGGCTCCTGAGAATAACTGGAGCAATACAGAAAAAGCAAGACCTTTCACCCCCTGGAGTGGCCGGAGTTCCACAGTCAAACCACAGCAACAACAGCTGTCAGTCCCCAGACACAGACACCTTTTCCACTAGAAATAGGATAACTCACCACACAAAGATGTTAGGGACAAATACACGCATGTTTGGTCTCGTTTGAATAGGCATGAGACGGCGAGTGTTATACACTCAGATTTAAGGCAGTATAGTTTTCCCTAAGAGAACTATAGAAACTTCGGCTAAACCCACCAAACTGAGAGAGCCTCTCACATGGCAGAACAAGGGAATTACGACCACCCCCTAAAGTGATCTGATTGGCTGAGGACTTGAGAACCAAGGCCAACAATGCCCCTAAAATTAACCGTTGACCGAAATTGGTCAGTCTTCAGAGACATGCCATCACCTGGTTTGGATACTTAAGGAAGGGCCTCAGAAGGATTCGGGGAGTTACTCTGTAATCAGAGCTCCCACAGAGAACTGCGTGAAAGTCCATCTGTAGTCAGATACTTTCCGCAGAACTGAGAAATAAGAAATAAGCTAAGCTGGAAACCTGGACCCTCCGACCAAGAATGCGTGAAGTACCCTCAGAAGGTCTACTAGAAGATGTACGTAGAATCTACACCACAGCAACAGTGATCCTTGAGCTGGACCGTCTTTGAAGACTCCGTAAATCTCCGTATAATAATATATATCTACGGGAACGAGCAGAGAACAAGAACAAGATTTGTAAATGTAAGATTTGAAGGACCCGGCATGAAAAATAGAATAGTTCTCGTCATTAGTGAACATGTGTCTCGTCATTGTGTATCATGGACAGTAAGAGGGGGATCAATAGAGTGTTGTTATTATAACGTCTAAAAAGTATGATGGTCTGTCGATAAATCAATCAGATAAATAATGAAGTCGTTTTCGCTGGAAAAGCCATCTCAGGCTGTCAAGTCTCCCGTTTTGGCCGGGAAACTACCGTATTTTACTTCTCTTTCCCGCCGTCCTCCCGTATTAGTATTTTCCCGTAAATCTCCCTTATATTATATAGTTGCTGGATAGTGTAGTGGTAAGATCGCCGCCTTTCACACGGGAGACCGGGGTTCGAATCCCGGTTGTGGCCAAAAATATATTTTATATATTTTATATATTTTATATATTTATATTATATTTATATAATATTTTTTATATATTGTATTATATAGTTGCTGGATAGTGTAGTGGTAAGATCGCCGCCTTTCACACGGGAGACCGGGGTTCGAATCCCGGTTGTGGCCAAAAATATATTTTATATATTTTATATATTTATATTATATTTATATTATATTTTTTATATATTGTATTATATAGTTGCTGGATAGTGTAGTGGTAAGATCGCCGCCTTTCACACGGGAGACCGGGGTTCGAATCCCGGTTGTGGCCAGAAACAACTGCTATCACAACTAGAGATTGATGAGGTACAACACGATTGCTACGACAAGGGGGGGCCAGGACGACAGGTCAGGGGGGAGATATCATCATCCCCACATTCCGAGATTGGGTACCAAGCCCCATATATATTAGTAGGCTGAATACAAGAGCAGCTGACCTGAGAAATAAGAAATAAGCTAAGCTGGAAACCTGGACCCTCCGACCAAGAATGCGTGAAGTACCCTCAGAAGGTCTACTAGAAGATGTACGTAGAAGACTACTACAGATCAGCTGATCTACACCACAGCAACAGTGATCCTTGAGCTGGACCGTCTTTGAAGACTCCGTAAATCTCCGTATAATAATATATATCTACGGGAACGAGCAGAGAACAAGAACAAGATTTGTAAATGTAAGATTTGAAGGACCCGGCATGAAAAATAGAATAGTTCTCGTCATTAGTGAACATGTGTCTCGTCATTGTGTATCATGGACAGTAAGAGGGGGATCAATAGAGTGTTGTTATTATAACGTCTAAAAAGTATGATGGTCTGTCGATAAATCAATCAGATAAATAATGAAGTCGTTTTCGCTGGAAAAGCCATCTCAGGCTGTCAAGTCTCCCGTTTTGGCCGGGAAACTACCGTATTTTACTTCTCTTTCGCGCCGTCCTCCCGTATTAGTATTTTCCCGTAAATCTCCCTTATATTATATAGTTGCTGGATAGTGTAGTGGTAAGATCGCCGCCTTTCACACGGGAGACCGGGGTTCGAATCCCGGTTGTGGCCAAAAATATATTTTATATATTTTATATATTTATATTATATTTATATTATATTTTTTATATATTGTATTATATAGTTGCTGGATAGTGTAGTGGTAAGATCGCCGCCTTTCACACGGGAGACCGGGGTTCGAATCCCGGTTGTGGCCAGAAACAACTGCTATCACAACTAGAGATTGATGAGGTACAACACGATTGCTACGACAAGGGGGGGCCAGGACGACAGGTCAGGGGGGAGATATCATCATCCCCACATTCCGAGATTGGGTACCAAGCCCCATATATATTAGTAGGCTGAATACAAGAGCAGCTGACCTGAGAAATAAGAAATAAGCTAAGCTGGAAACCTGGACCCTCCGACCAAGAATGCGTGAAGTACCCTCAGAAGGTCTACTAGACGATGTACGTAGAAGACTACTACAGATCAGCTGATCTACACCACAGCAACAGTGATCCTTGAGCTGGACCGTCTTTGAAGACTCCGTAAATCTCCGTATAATAATATATATCTACGGGAACGAGCAGAGAACAAGAACAAGATTTGTAAATGTAAGATTTGAAGGACCCGGCATGAAAAATAGAATAGTTCTCGTCATTAGTGAACATGTGTCTCGTCATTGTGTATCATGGACAGTAAGAGGGGGATCAATAGAGTGTTGTTATTATAACGTCTAAAAAGTATGATGGTCTGTCGATAAATCAATCAGATAAATAATGAAGTCGTTTTCGCTGGAAAAGCCATCTCAGGCTGTCAAGTCTCCCGTTTTGGCCGGGAAACTACCGTATTTTACTTCTCTTTCGCGCCGTCCTCCCGTATTAGTATTTTCCCGTAAATCTCCCTTATATTATATAGTTGCTGGATAGTGTAGTGGTAAGATCGCCGCCTTTCACACGGGAGACCGGGGTTCGAATCCCGGTTGTGGCCAGAAACAACTGCTATCACAACTAGAGATTGATGAGGTACAACACGATTGCTACGACAAGGGGGGGCCAGGACGACAGGTCAGGGGGGAGATATCATCATCCCCACATTCCGAGATTGGGTACCAAGCCCCATATATATTAGTAGGCTGAATACAAGAGCAGCTGACCTGAGAAATAAGAAATAAGCTAAGCTGGAAACCTGGACCCTCCGACCAAGAATGCGTGAAGTACCCTCAGAAGGTCTACTAGAAGATGTACGTAGAAGACTACTACAGATCAGCTGATCTACACCACAGCAACAGTGATCCTTGAGCTGGACCGTCTTTGAAGACTCCGTAAATCTCCGTATAATAATATATATCTACGGGAACGAGCAGAGAACAAGAACAAGATTTGTAAATGTAAGATTTGAAGGACCCGGCATGAAAAATAGAATAGTTCTCGTCATTAGTGAACATGTGTCTCGTCAT
Source organism: Brienomyrus brachyistius (assembly GCF_023856365.1). Taxonomy (NCBI): domain Eukaryota; kingdom Metazoa; phylum Chordata; class Actinopteri; order Osteoglossiformes; family Mormyridae; genus Brienomyrus; species Brienomyrus brachyistius. The sequence goes on along the minus strand of NW_026042404.1, from coordinate 297,905 downwards.
TGTGTATCATGGACAGTAAGAGGGGGATCAATAGAGTGTTGTTATTATAACGTCTAAAAAGTATGATGGTCTGTCGATAAATCAATCAGATAAATAATGAAGTCGTTTTCGCTGGAAAAGCCATCTCAGGCTGTCAAGTCTCCCGTTTTGGCCGGGAAACTACCGTATTTTACTTCTCTTTCCCGCCGTCCTCCCGTATTAGTATTTTCCCGTAAATCTCCCTTATATTATATAGTTGCTGGATAGTGTAGTGGTAAGATCGCCGCCTTTCACACGGGAGACCGGGGTTCGAATCCCGGTTGTGGCCAAAAATATATTTTATATATTTTATATATTTATATTTATATTATATTTTATATAATTTATATTATTTTATATTTCCTGTCTTAAAATGTAAGGGATACTGGACCCGTGTTGCGGTGGTGGGATGGCTCACGGCGGGTGCCGGAAAATTTCCTTTATTTTCAAATCCAAACCTTGACAGGTATGCTGCTGTTCCAAATCATGGGTGCATGTTACAAGTGCGGAACATATTTTAACTTAGCATCATATTTGATCTGATTCGACTGAATATCCCAGGTTTCCATCTCTCATGCATCTGGTGTGACGTGTTTTCAGACTCTCAGGCTGGCGCAAAGAAATCTTACGGGAATTGAACGTCTCACTCCGGCCAGCTGACCAAAGTTGGTAACCTTGGTATTGTGTGTAGGAGATTCGGTATAACTATAATTTCGTTCTCCATTTACATGCCCGTAGTGTCTTTAAGTGTTATGTAGTTTTGCCTGAAACGCAAAAATAAAACAAAGCAATTAAAGCCGTAAGTGGCTCAAATTGTGCTGTAGCGATTGAAGAACTTTTGTCGGAAGTTGGATTCGAACCCACGCCTTACTTGGGAGAACAGAATACCAGAATAGAGTAGGTTAAGTCCAGCCTTGGCTTCCAAGCTGACGTTTTTCTACATATGTGCTTGTGTATCATAGACAGTAAGAGGGGGCAGGCAAGGAGAGAATTTCTCTCTTTGGGGATCAATAGAGTGTTGTTATTATAACGTCTAAAAAGTATGATGGTCTGTCGATAAATCAATAAGAAAATAAATGAAGTCGTTTTCGCGAACACGCTGGAAAAGCCAGGGGCCGGACCGACTGTAGGGGGCGTGGCCAGAGACAGCCATCTCAGGCTGTCAAGTCTCCCGTTTTGGCCGGGAAACTACCGTATTTTACTTCTCTTTCCCGCCGTCCTCCCGTATTAGTATTTTCCCGTAAATCTCCCTTATATTATATAGTTGCTGGATAGTGTAGTGGTAAGATCGCCGCCTTTCACACGGGAGACCGGGGTTCGAATCCCGGTTGTGGCCAAAAATATATTTTATATATTTTATATATTTATATTATATTTATATTATATTTTATATAATTTATATTATTTTATATTTCCTGTCTTAAAATGTAAGGGATACTGGAGCCTGGTTGCGGTGGTGGGATGGCTCACGGCGGGTGCCGGAAAATTTCCTTTATTTTCAAATCCAAACCTTGACAGGTATGCTGCTGTTCCAAATCATGGGTGCATGTTACAAGTGCGGAACATATTTTAACTTAGTACTAACTTAGCATCATATTTGATCTGATTCGACTGAATATCCCAGGTTTCCATCTCTCATGCATCTGGTGTGACGTGTTTTCAGACTCTCAGGCTGGCGCCTGAGAAACGTCTCACTCCGGCCAGCTGACCAAAGTTGGTAACCTTGGTATTGTGTGTAGGAGATTCGGTATAACTATAATTTCGTTCTCCATTTGCATGCCCGAAGTGTCTTTAAGTGTTATGTAGTTTTGCCTGAAACGCAAAAATAAAACAAAGCAATTAAAGCCGATCAGTGGCTCAAATTGTGCTGTAGCGATTGAAGAACTTTTGTCGGAAGTTGGATTCGAACTTGGGATGCCTTACTTGGGAGAACAGAATACCAGAATAGAGTAGGTTAAGTCCAGCCTTGGCTTCCAAGCTGACGTTTTTCTACATATGTGCTTGTGTATCATGGACAGTAAGAGGGGGCAGGCAAGGAGAGAATTTCTCTCTTTGGGGATCAATAGAGTGTTGTTATTATAACGTCTAAAAAGTATGATGGTCTGTCGATAAATCAATAACAATATCAATGAAGTCAATGTTTATCTAAAGGAATCAGAATTCAGGAAAAGCCAGGGGCCGGACCGAGTGTAGGGGGCGTGGCCAGAGACAGCCTGCTGACTGTTCCAAATCATGGGTGCATGTTACAAGTCCGGAACATATTTTAACTTAGTACTAACTTAGCATCATATTTGATCTGATTCGACTGAATATCCCAGGTTTCCATCTCTCATGCATCTGGTGTGACGTGTTTTCAGACTCTCAGGCTGGCGCAAAGAAATCTTACGGGAATTGAACGTCTCACTCCGGTCAGCTGACCAAAGTTGGTAACCTTGGTATTGTGTGTAGGAGATTCGGTATAACTATAATTTCGTTCTCCATTTACATGCCCGTAGTGTCTTTAACCGGCTGCACAAACTGGATCCGCCTCCATTACGACACAACTTTGCCCTTATTGGCTTAAGAATTTAGTCACATACATGACGTATATCTGCTATTTCTCCCGAGAAGCAGGTAAAGCAGTGGTAACTGCTTTGTAGTTAATTTACCTGGTAAAATTAAGTTTAAATAAATGATATACATACTGTAATAGTACTCGTGAGCTTTGTTTATTTGTTATTAGTTATTGTAATGTTGCGCTGCTTTATTTGTTTAATCGTCTAGTCTGTGGAGACATTCAAGTTAATCAAATAAGAATTGCACTGTACACTGTACATGACCATAAAAACTTTGTATCCTTGAAATAAATGTTTTTGATCTTTTCCTTGGCAGTTATCTTTTTACACAGGGCCTCTATGTACACGATAGTTTTTTTTTTCACGACTAACAGTATGGATCAGGAGTTGGTTATTGTAAAAGAAGTAATGTGCATGCAGGTGATATTTGTATAGATTTATCCACACCCTTGTAGCAGTGCTGCCATTGCAGTCAGATCTCGCAAACTAGGAGTATTAGTTGTCTTTATTTCTCTTTATTTCTTGACGCCAACCCTCTCCATTAATCCGGGCTTGGGACTGGCACCTACCTGAGCTGGCTTGCTCCCTTAAGTGGCTGGGTTAGGCTAAACTATATATATATATTTACCAAGACTACAATAAAACATCTCGAAATGTGTAGTCTAGCAAAACGCAGTTTAAAGAAGGTAGCCTACCTGGCGAAATTGCAAACAAATTAAGGGCGTTAGGCAGCCTTTAGATCCTACCCATCATGCACTGCAGTTTTTTGCTAATTCCTCAAATGGAAAACTGTCCATCCATCCATCCATCCATTTTCCAAACCGCTTATCCTACTGGATCGCGGGGGGTCTGGAGCCTATCCCGGAAGCAATGGGCACGAGACAGGGAACAACTCAGGATGGCGGGCCAGCCCATCGCAGGGCACACTCACACACTATTCACTCACGCATACACTCCTATGGGCAATTTAGCAACTCCAATTAGCCTCAGCATGTTTTTGGACTGTGGGGGAAACCAGAGTACCCGGAGGAAACCCCACGATGACATGGGTAGAACATGCAAACTCCACACACATGTGACCCAGGTGGAGACTCGAACCCGGGCCCTAGAGGTGTGAGGCAACAGTGCTAACCACTGCACCACCATGCTGCCCCCTAAATGGAAAACCATTAAATACAAAAGGAAAACAAAAGTGCTGTAAGACTGTATACTTATGTGTATGTTAGTAAAGGCTGTAGCTGACACAACGGACCCCACTAATTAGAAAGGGGTAATTGTACACATGTGGCATCCAGTATGTTCTTCTATAACAGTTTTTAAAAAAAAAAAAAAACTCACATTACACAAATTGGCACTATCAAAACGAGGATTATGGGGAAAATGGGGACTGTGATGGAGATTACATACACGTAGGCATGGTATTTAGTTTTTTTTAATCTGGTCACCTTCCAGAGTAATTGTAAACTAAAACCATCTTCACCCTATTTGATTCTTTATAAATGGACAATCAGTCGTGCAGTAAATGGGGGTATAGAGAGACACAGAGCTTGTCTAACAAGAAACCCTGGGAAGCTAACATTAATAGGGTGGGTATGGATAGCAAAACCATTGATACAGATTACAGATTTATATCTCACCTGAACCCTGGCGGGCTCCGTGCCAATAGGGGTTGGGATTAGGGTTAGTTAACTTAAGTAGTAATATTGATGTGTATATTCTCCTATTCTCCAGTCAGTGAATCGTGAAACGTAATGTTAATATGTTTCTATACCTATATGTTCTGCTTAAAAACCCATAAAGGCAAGCACAGTGTTTAGACATTCTGTTACTTAGACTAGTAAACACTAAGATCCTTCAGCTTTCAATTAACCTGACACAACAGTCTAAACAACAAATGTGTGCCATGTCATTTGTCATCTTTACATCTTGTATCCTTTATATGGTAATTGGATTTTCAAGGTGGAATTGCAGGTCGATCATTTTAAGGATCTAGATGTAAACCTCCCTGGTGTTGCTTTAATATTTTTTTTGCACAATTTGCTTCACACACTTCCTCCAGCAGAGAAGCTTACAATACTACACCCCACCAAATGACTGGATGATGCCTTTTTATTTAAGGTCTGGCTGTGAGCCTCGATTACCGATACACTATCTTCAGGCTCCTGCCGGGATCAGTCAGTATGGTGGACCTTTGGAGGAATGGGTACAAAACCATCAGGAAAGTTTGCAGGTGCTTCAAGAGTATGTGAAGGCTTAGTTGGAGGAACAAGCCACACCACGAAATCGGAAACACAATGAGTTGGTTAATGATTAGGGGTTTGATGAAGGTCAGCTGGTGTGTTTGCGGAACCATGTTCGAGGTAAAATACAGGATCATTGGGATGCCTGTTTGTATATGGTAGTTCGGTGTCCCCAAGATCAGGGTGCAGTTTACTCTGCAACTCCAATGGAGGGGGACGGGGTTGTCCGTCAAGTTCACCGAACAGAGTTGCGTCCAGTACCACAGGGGGTTGTTATGTCAGGGGAAGATGTTCTGGTAATGTCTCCTGAGTCTGGGTTGCCCACAGGGGCAACAGAAATGGAATCGGATGAGGACTCTGTGATTTTACGGGGACAGGGCTGGTGGGAGGGGTCGCAATAGAGCATCCACAAGTAGGCCTCGTATAATGGAGGAGGTTATGTCCCCCCCGAGGTGTAGAGACCAGTTAAACGTTCGGTGAGGTCCACCACTGGTCATCATACCAACCCTTATAAGTTACCACGGTCAGTGAATGATCGTTCGGTTGGGGAGGAAGACCAGTGGTTTGGGGATAGAATTCTTAGCTGTGATCGTTGGGTCATCAATTTCATTTTGGGGGATGGATTGTAGCCAGGCAATTATAGGCAGGTATAGGAACTGCAGTTCGGACTGGAGGCATAGCCGGGGCGAGATGGCTGTGCATGTTCCGATGGTAGGGCATATTGGCAAAGGAGCAGGCACGGGAAAGACAGGCAGGGTCCTGATAGATTTGGTGGAGCATCGGCGGGCATATTGAATTTGCAGTGTAGCAGCCTTTCTGTTTGCTTGTTTCAGGGGTGAACAATCTTATCCGCAAAGGGCCGGTGTGTATGCAGGTTTTCGCTGCAACTCCCTAATTAGATTTCTAATTAGTGGACTGATTAGCTGAAGAGTCCTCATACCTGGTTTTGAAGAGCTGACCTAAAGGTTACCCCAAAAACCTGTTTTTTTTTTGTTTGAATGGGGCAGTGAGTCATGGGGTAAACTACTGTTCTTTAGGGGTTTTCAAGGTGGAATTACGGGTCGATAATTTTAAGGATCAGGTTGTAAACCTCCCTGGTGTTGCTTTAATATGTTTTATCTGAGGTTGTATCGTGTATTATCAAGCCAGCCGGCTTAGTGGCCTCGGGAGCGGGGTTTAGTGGGAGCAGCTGGCTAGTTTTATTTTCTTTTTTGTTTGTGTCTTTTTCTTTGTTGTATGTATATTTTGGGTTCATTATTAGGCAGGCTGGGCCTTTTGGCACCTGTAGTCTGGGTGCTGGATTGCCCATAGGGGTCTTTTTTATTGCTGTGATTTGCTGTGTCATTCACTAGTGTGATTTGTGCTGGATGTGTTTTTAAGGTTGTGCTGTGGCGTGTACCTGAGCAAACTTTGGGCAACCTGTTCTCTTGTTGGCTTTATTGACAAAGGGTGGATTAGTCTAATTACGGCCTGCTACAAATAGCTGCATATAACGTATAAAAAAAATCACCTTATGGGTGCTCCGTAGGGTAGCAAGATCTTGAGTTTTTTTTACAGTACTCGGGTACGTTTTAAAATTTTCGACCAATCAGCAAACATTATTCTGACAGCATAGCTGGGAAACCAATGAAAAGTGAGTGCAACGTTCTAGAACTTGACTTCGGGTTGACGCTCCCTATAAAAGAGCTGGGTACTGCTTCAAGGCGTTCAGTTGGCGCTACCTCCTGATAGAGTAGCACTGTACGGCTCTTGTTCCGTAAAACAACATCAAAAGGATGAAAAAAAAAACAATATTTAAAGAAGACGAAAAAAATCAATTTTTAAAGAAGACGAAAAAAACATCGTCTAAAAAAATAAGCCAAAAAAATAATATCCGAAGAAGGAAAAACATGCAAAGTAAAAAAAAACAAACAAAAATAAAAAACAATATCCAAAGAAGAAGGAAAAAAACATCCAAAGGGAGAAAAGAAGAACTGAAGGGCCAACGAGGTAGGAGGAAATACAAATTTCGTTTCAGCACCGTTGGAGTGCCAAGCCGTGAAAAGCATTTGGCCAGAAGACAAGGTAAGTGTTGTATCTGTTATTTTAAAACAGCGCTTTTCAAAATGCTGCTTTATAATCGTTTGAGATCGTTAGCCAGTGTGACAGCTGAAGGCTTTTTGAGTTTACCAACATAAAGTTTTATTTCTGTATTAGGACATTGTCAGGAACAATGATGTGTTCATCGCTATGATGTGGTCAAAAAGCGATGCATTGAATCTTAGAAACATTTGTGATTTTTCAAACGATGCTTTTCCTTTTATTTAATCAGTAAAATTTCCATCGGTTTTATATAGTGCCCCTTGAAATATGTCTTTAGCTCATTTTCCGGGCATTTTACTAGAATGCATCCTGAGAAATACACAAGCTCTGCTGCATTTCCGTGCCTCGATGTTTAGTGCCGAGTATAATTGTTGCAGTTGCCTTTTATATATTCCATGAGACCTGTTGGTACCAAGAGAAGTGTGAGACTGTCAGGGTGAATTTATCATACAATCGCACGCATAAATACCTGAGGGTTGCCAGTCCTTTTGCGTTGTTACAGGAGGACTAGAGCTGACGAGTGTGTTTCTACACACTATCAAGGGCATTGTAGTACAGTTTTCTCAGGTGGGAGAATGCTGCCGATCTCCTATTTGACAATACAGCCCTTGATATATTAGAATATTACAGAACTAGAAGCCTTTTGCAAGGAAGAATGTGAGAAAATCCCAAGTACAAGAACTGAAAGCCTTTCAGCTGGCTATAAGAAGCGCTTGTAAGCTGTGATATCTGGCAGAGGAGGTGTTACTAAGTACTGATTACGTAGGGTGCCCAAACTTTTGCAGAGTGCCATAATAATGTTTTTATTTTGTAATTTTGTTCAATTTATGGCATAAAAAGTAACTATTCATCAATGTTTGCTGAAAATATTGTGTATTTTTCCCCCAGTTCCTAAAGAGACTGTATTAACTGATATTGTTGCTTTTGTAATTGAAAAGATGTTATTTGTCAAGGGGTGCCAAACCTTTGCATAAGACTGTACACAGTGTGTGTATGTGTTTATGTGAGTGTGTGTCTGTGTGTGTGTGTGTATATATATATATGTGTGTGTGTGTATATATTTCTGTATATGCATGTGTATATATATATTTATATATAGTTCACACACATTCAAACTTATTTGAATACACATTCAAAATTATTTTTATTATTATTATTTTCGTTTTTTTTTTTTTTTGTGTTTTAAAATTTTTTATTTTTGCAATGGAAATAAAAATAAAGCAGTCCTCCGTAGAGGAGGGGTGGTGGAGGGAATATATATATATATATACATATATATAAAATAATTGTCACACAACTGGGGTGACATGCCTTTCCTGCTCACCCAATTTTAGTGCACTTTAGTTATGCATAATGACCTTCTAGTCTCGATACACCCATATATATATGTATATATATATATAGTTTTTTTTGTTTTTTTTTTTGCAATAGACAATAAAAATAACGCAGTTCTCCATAAAGGAGGGATGGTGGATGGAATATATATATACATATATATAAAATAATTGTCACACAACCTGGGTGACATGCCTTGCCTGCTCACCCAGTTTTAGTGCACCTTAGTTATTCATAATGACCATCTAGTCTCGATACACCCATAAATATATATGAATATATATATAGTTTTTTTTGTTTTTTTTTTTGCAATAGACAATAAAAATAACGCAGTTCTCCATAAAGGAGGGATGGTGGATGGAATATATATATACATATATATAAAATAATTGTCACACAACTTGGGTGACATGCCTTGCCTGCTCACCCAATTTTAGTGCAACTTAGTTATCCATAATGACCAACTAGTCTCGATACACCCATATATATATATATATGTACATATATATATAGTTTTTTTATTAGCAATAGAAAAGAAAAATAACGCAGTTCTCCGTAAAGGAGGGATGGTGGATGGAATATATATATATATATATATACATTTATATAAAATAATTGTCACACAACCTGGGTGACATGCCTTGCCTGCTCACCCAATTTTAGTGCACCTTAGTTATCCATACTGACCATCTAGTCTCGACACACCCATATATATATATATATATATATATATATGTATATATATAGATATTTTTTCTTTTTCTTGTGTTTTTTTTTCGCAATGGATATTAAAAATAAAGCAGTCCTCCGTAAAGGAGGGGTGGTGGAGGGAATATATATATACATATATATATAAAATAATTGTCACACAACCTGGGTGACATGCCTTGCCTGCTCACCCAATTTTAGTGCAACTTAGTTATCCATAATGACCAACTAGTCTCGATACACCCATATATATATATATATATGTACATATATATAGTTTTTTTATTAGCAATAGAAAAGAAAAATAACGCAGTTCTCCGTAAAGGAGGGATGGTGGATGGAATATATATATATATATATATATATATATATATACATTTATATAAAATAATTGTCACACAACCTGGGTGACATGCCTTGCCTGCTCACCCAATTTTAGTGCACTTTAGTTATCCATACTGACCATCTAGTCTCGACACACCCATATATATATATATATATATATATGTATATATATAGATATTTTTTCTTTTTCTTGTGTTTTTTTTTCGCAATGGATATTAAAAATAAAGCAGTCCTCCGTAAAGGAGGGATGGTGGATGGAATATATATATAAAATAATTGTCACACAACCGGGGTGACATGCCTTGCCTGCTCACCCAATTTTAGTGCACCTTAGTTATTCATAATGACCATCTAGTCTCGATACACCCATAAATATATATGTATATATATATAGTTTTTTTATTAGCAATAAAAAAGAAAAATAACGCAGTTCTCCGTAAAGGAGGGATGGTGGATGGAATATATATATATATATATATATATATATATATATATATATATACATTTATATAAAATAATTGTCACACAACCTGGGTGACATGCCTTGCCTGCTCACCCAATTTTAGTGCACTTTAGTTATCCAGAATGACCATCTAGTCTCGATACACCCATGAATATATATGTATATATATATATATATATATATATATATATATATATATAGTTTTTCTGTTTTTTTTTTGCAATAGACAATAAAAATAACGCAGTTCTCCATAAAGGAGGGATGGTGGATGGAATATGTATATGCATATATATAAAATAATTGTCACACAACCTGGGTGACATGCCTTGCCTGCTCACCCAATTTTAGTGCACCTTAGTTATCCATACTGACCATCTAGTCTCGATACACCCATATATATATATATATATATATATATATATATATATATATATATATACATGTACATATATATAGTTTTTTTATTAGCAATAGAAAAGAAAAATAACGCAGTTCTCCGTAAAGGAGGGATGGTGGATGGAATATATATATATATATATACATTTATATAAAATAATTGTCACACAACCTGGGTGACATGCCTTGCCTGCTCACCCAGTTTTAGTGCACCTTAGTTATCCATAATGACCATCTAGTCTCGATACACCCATAAATATATATGTATATATATATATATATATATATATAGTTTTTTTATTTTTTTCGTAATGGACAATAAAAATAACGCAGTTCTCTGTAAAGGAGGGATGGTGGATGGAATATATATATACATATATACATTTATATAAAATAATTGTCACACAACCTGGGTGACATGCCTTGCCTGCTCACCCAGTTTTAGTGCACCTTAGTTATCCATACTGACCATCTAGTCTCGATACACCCATAAATATATATACTGAACAAAAATATAAACGCAACACTCTTGTTTCTGCTCCCATTTTTCATGAGATGGACTTAAAGACCTACAATTCATTCCAGATACACAATATTACCATTTCTCTCAAACATTTCTCACAAATCAGTCTAAATGTGTGATAGTGAGCACTTCTGCTTTGCTGAGATAATCCATCCCACCTCACAGGTGTGCCACATCAAGATGCTGATCTGACATCATGGGTAGTGCACAGGTGTACCTTATACTGCCCACAATAAAAGGCCACCCTGGAATGTGCAGTTTTTTGCTTTATTGGGGGTCTGGGGACTCAGAACCGGTCAGTATCTGGTGTGACCACCATTTGCCTCATGCAATGCAACACATCTTCTTCGCATAGAGTTTATCAGATTGTCAATTGTGGCCTGTGGAATGTTGGTCCACTCCTCTTCAATGGCTGTGCGAAGTTGTTGGATATTAGTGGGAACTGGTACACGCTGTCGTATACGCCGGTCAAGCACATCCCAAACATGCTCAACGGGTGACATGTCCGGTGAGTATGCTGGCCATGCAAGAACTGGGACATTTTCAGCTTCCAAGAACTGTGTACAGATCCTTGCAACATGGGGCCGTGCATTATCTGTCTGAGTGGCTGGTCTCAGACGATCTTGGAGGTGAACCTGCTGGATGTGGAGGTCCTGGGCTGGTGTGGTTACACGTGGTCTGCGGTTGTGAGGCCGGTTGGATGTACTGCCATATTCTCTGAAACGCCTTTGGAGACGGCTTATGGTTGAGAAATGAACATTCAATGCACGAGCAACAGATCTGGTTGACATTCCTGCTGTCAGCATGCCAATTGCACGCTCCCTCAATGCTTGTGGCATCTGTGGCATTTTGCTGTGAGACAAAACTGCACATTCCAGGGTGGCCTTTTATTGTGGGCAGTATAAGGTACACCTGTGCACTACCCATGATGTCAGATCAGCATCTTGATGTGGCACACCTGTGAGGTGGGATGGATTATCTCAGCAAAGCAGAAGTGCTCACTATCACACATTTAGACTGATTTGTGAGAAATGTTTGAGAGAAATGGTAATATTGTGTATCTGGAATGAATTGTAGATCTTTAAGTCCATCTCATGAAAAATGGGAGCAAAAACAAAAGTGTTGCGTTTATATTTTTGTTCAGTGTACATTGATTTACAGAATCAAATTTAAAAAACAAAGATACACTGATTTTATACAGATTACTAACTTTTGGGGATCACAATACAAATCTAAATATTTTAGACAAGTTACTTATCTGCTTATTGAATGGTGGGCGAAAAAAATATCTGTATAGTGTCCATTATCTAAAACCCCGCAATGACGTAGTTTGTGTTGTTCTTAAAATAATATTAACTTAAACGGTCAATCTGATTTTCTGGAGGAAAAATAATAGTTTTGATGAATCAACAGCTTGGGAAAATAGTCGCTAGATTAATTCAAAGAAAAATTGTCTGTAGTTGCACCTCAACAGTATAACCAGTGATAATACTATATAAATAAAATTAAAGTAATGGCACCAGCATAGACAGACACAGTAACAGTACAGAATGAGGTAACAGTGGCAGTGTGAGGAAATGTCAGCGTCACTGGCTGGTTAACAGCAATGGGGAGGAAACTTGTCTCTAAATCTGGAAATGCTTGTGCAGATGGATGGATGGAAGGTGAAAAGTGACAGTGCTGGGTGGCTAGAGTCTCTCAAGGTGCTGCTTGCTTTTCTGAGGCAGCACCTGAAGACGATGCCTTTGACCGCCAGAAGCTGTGTGCCCGAGGAACTGGAAGCTGTTGAAGCCTCTACAGCATCCTCTGCGATGTAGATAGGACTTTGGGGAGTCATCCGTTTGCGAAAGTCCAGGATCAGCTCCTTGGTTTCTCTAGCGTTGAGGGTGATGTTGTTATACATGGTGAAGAGCTGGGCCTACAAATCCCAGCATTCAAGAGGTGAAAATACAGACTTAGAGGGAATTTGGGAAAAGTGAAAAAATCCTCTTTACTCGTGTCTGTATAAATCTCACCAAGCGTAACTTTGCAGATTAAAGACTGGCTGAGAGTGTAAATGTAAACGCTGATAAGGAGTCAGGAACAAAGTGCTCATGTAGTGCACACCTGGGTCCAGAGGGCCCTTGTTCAGATGGAAAACTGAACAGGCATCTTTTGTGCTAAATGACAGCCGGTGCTGCTCAAGATGATGGACACTATGGGGAAATAAAAAAAAAAAGAGTTTTGAATGAAAAGACACACAAGAGTAACAGTGCAGCCTTGGTCACGTCTCCCCAGCTCATGACTGGACCAGGCTCCACATTGACCCCAAAACTGGCTTTACACACAGGAAACTCACTGAAACTCAACACAACATTGTCCTGATCTTGCCTGGGGAGTTTCACCTGGTTACTGAGATGACCGGCAGCACAGACAGTCTTACCAGCAACAGATATGCTATTAAGGGGTGCGAAGCGTCTGCTGCCAGCACATGGCTTTATATCTGTCGGCTGCATTTGCGCTGCTCCTCCCTCCTATAAAGAGGACAGTTGAACAGCAGTGTGAAGAAAGGGCACAGAAGCAGAAGTCAGTGGAAAAAGCCCCATTACTAACCCTAAGCCCAACTTACTGCAAACAGCCCACTGTATTTCATATGTCTGCTTCATATTTTCCATTTAATTGCCATAATCTCTGGCAGTCAGTGACAAAAGTTATTTACCCTTAAACAGTACTGAGATTGAGTAGAGTGAGGTACTTAAGCGGTATTATGGAAGAATAAAAGCTGAGTCCCATGTCCAGGCGAGATGCGTAGCTGACAGGCTGATGAATGTTTCAAACTCTTACCTCCACCGTACTGACAGGAACGGCGAGCTGCTGTGGCATCATGGCATTAAACTTCTGTTTCTCCAGGGAAGAAAACAACCAAGACCAACCTTAATAATCCACACACTTTGAAGACTGACATAAATGGTAAATATGAGACGTAAATATCATCCAACACTACCAGGTACTCAGTGAATACTCAGTCATGCAGAAATATAATCTAAAGTTATAATTATGGGGACACGTGGCCGTCCACTGCAGGTGACAATGTCCTAAACTCTTTCATACTTAAAGAACACATACAGTTATTACTTTGTAAGGATGCATAAAACTCCAGTTCAGTAAATTTATGGAATATATACTGCAGCAACTACTTTATAGTCATTTATTAAGTAACTGACTTATTTCTTCCCTGCGGGAACTTGTAATTATGCTGAAATAAAAATGTAACTTAACAGCGTTAAAAAGAACTCAGGAATCCAGTCCAAAATGCTTTAGTTTGACATGTGATCAAAATTCAAACTAAATTTCATAGAGTAAACTAATACATGATAGCATCCATGCAAAAGATCAACGGCAGAACAGGGGCTCTTAAGGCAGACTGCATTAAAAAGGAATTAATCATCTCTCTCAATTTAAATTTGGGATAATAATTCTCTTCAGAAGCCTCCATAGAATAGTGCATCCATCCCCTCACTTATGTGTAGAGACGTATCCTAAGGCTCTGGCAACAACATTCAGGTCAACAGCATCAAAAATTTCACAGCTAGTTTTAAAACTTGTTTTTCACTTTACGTTACAGCAAGTTAGTTAATATTAAATTATTGCAACGTGCAGATTAATAGTCAGAAAAGGTTTTTGAAATTTACATAATGATAAATGAGAACTATATTTGATTACTAATTACTGTTGACTAATTTCCTGTCTGGACTTTTCCCCCTTCATTGTTAAAAGTCATTATATGTCTGGGTGCCAGTCAGTGGAAGCACACAGACACCTGGCCTATTCATTCAGCACCAGCCCATCAAGTAGAGAATTCAGCACCACGGACAGTGACCTGTGTTACTATGACATCAGGTCATTGGCTCTAAATATTTTTCTAGAAATAACTAAATGGCTCTATTGTAGAAATTTCCAGCCAGAGACTGGGTTCCTATATGAAGAGAATATTATTATTCAGACAAAGAAAATAAACTACAGAAAACTAGCTCTGCATGTCATCTCCCCTTTACTCCTTAAGCAGGGCACACGCACATCAACAAGTACCAATGCAGCAAATACAGATGAACAATTTCACAGCTTCAGAAGAAGTCAGATTTCTGTGTAATTCAGAGATTGTCAAAGACTTCTGATAGAACATTTTCTGCACTTGAGTCTAATTTCAAGATAAATTGCACCTGGGTCTATTAAAACAAGGTGATGCTGCCTGACCTACCAACCAAGGCTGGGGAGGAAACGTAGGAATACAAGGAAAGCAAGGAAGAAAAGCAGCCACCCTATCTCATGGTCACGGACACAAACATCAGGGAGTGTTATGAAGAAGACACCACACTTAGGACCATTGGTTTTACGCAGTGAATTACACCAGAGAGAGTTTTTACATTCTAGCTGTGTTATGTAACATTCCTCAGCCTTCAGCTTTTTTCCCCACACAATGCAGGACATGCAGGGGTGCCAAACAAAACAGTGGAGCTGCAGTGTAGCCAATTATTTCTTTCAGTAGTTTTAAGATGGTTTGTGAGGTTGTGTGTTAGAGATGGCGGTGAGCAACACTGAGGCATCTCAGGGAACCATGTTGCCCATATTAAAAAACATGCACGCATGCAACTCAGGCAATCCAGCATTTCTTATTTCAGTTACGTATGACACTGCATGTTGCGGTTTTACATGTTCACTACAAGTCAGTGGTTTTTTCCTTGTATGATTATGGCCACATTCACACCAAAAACACACTAGACATACTGTACAAGGCACTCAAGGGAAAAATTCTCAGAACACAAAGTGAATGTATCAACCGAAGAAGGATTTTTCCTTTTCGGAATATTCATTTTTTTCCATGTGGAACCACTGTCCATGATTCAATTGAGTGCATTCAAAGAATGATACATCAAAACTAATAGTGACAAAATATTCATTTAATATGCATTGTACATGAATGTAGGACTTAGATGTTGATGAATTTCTCATCAGTGAAGGGCATATACACTTAAGGGGTATTATGAAAAAAAAAGTTGAGAACCCAGAAGTAACTATCCGATTAAAGATGTAATCTGGTACATGTGCAGACCAGTGATGGATATGTAAATGATTCAAATTGCAAGGAGTTGGCATGTTTAATCACCAGACACAGGATGCCTCGTAGTCACATTAGACAGTGTTAACGGCACTTGACGGAGTTTGATAGGGTTGCATTGCGGGTTTACATGAAGCCAGGTGGTCATGTGCTGCAATTGCATGTGGGCCATGCGGATATCACAGTGGCCTGATATTGAAACCAATGGGCACGTGAGGCATCCACACACGTCGTGAAGTTTCTGGTCATCCAAGACAGACCACGCCAAGGAAGGATCGTCGGATTGTGCTCCAAGCATCACAGATCCCCATGACACCTGCGCCTGATATATGGACACAGCTACTGGACTCTCTACAACACCCTATATCATCGTGTCGCGATGACTGGCATCAGCTGGACTACGGGTTCACCGTCCCATGCATAGGCTGCCGTTCACAATAGCACAGAAACGGTTGCGTTTGGAGTGGTGTAGTCACTGGGAGGCATGGACTGATGGACTGATGACGACTGGCGTCCTACCATGTTCAGCGATACATCTCAGTTCTGCAGTACCACAGATGACCGTCATGTGCGTATGGTGGCGCTGCAGGGAGAGGAGCAATCCTGCCAATGCTGTGGAGTGACACACCACACTCTGACGGCACAGTGGTACACCAGTGACATCCTAGTAGTATCCGGGCCCAGGGGTGTGCTATACCCTACTGACATGGGACCAGCAGTGTGACCATACCGCCAACTCCGTGGTCCGTTTGATCTGATGATTATAATCATCGCGATACAGTCACATGCCCTTTCATCACATGCAGATTTCATTTTCACAACTTAGTCTGTTGCCCTTCACTTTTTTGCCACTGAGTTTGTGTTTTGACACTAAGTTGATGGGAATTGATTATTTAAGCGTCATCTAAAGAGCTTATATTAATTGGGTAAATTGCATAAGACTCACATGGTATTTTGAAAAGATTCCCATATGCGCTGATTAGCTGGGGTTGATCCAAGCAGCTGTGCACTTTTCTCCTGTAACATAAAAGTTTGCTTTTAGGACAGAAAACAAGGTTAAGACCATATTATGTAGTTTACATCTATCAAAATAAAACCAAAGTCACTGTTACCAAAAGAGTAACCATGTGTTATCAAATTTCCTAACATTTTGCTTCATCTTACTTTGGATGCCCATGGTTAGGAGAGAAGCAGAAATCTGCTCAATCATAAGAAAGACTTTTATTGCTACAGGGAGTGAGATCTTGTTGCAGGTGACAAGGCAGGATAGAGTGTGTTTAGAAAAATAATGAAGAGGGAATGTGAGTGTGAGCTATCGTGGCATCTGTGTATAACCCAATATGGCGGCATCCTTCTGAATGTAAATAACATAGCCGGCTTAATTAGCTTAATCAAGCGTAATTGAACTAAGGAAAATTTAGCAATATACTTTCCCTGCTTGGTGTGATAAATACAGCAGCAGCTGCTGGTGGACGGGCTACAAACAGACATCAAGAAGAAATCCCACCTCACAGCCATTTACTGTACCAAACCCCTTAATGTAACTTGTAAAGATGTAGGTATTGGCGTATTCACACATTCATTTGCAGTGTCCACTTCCTGTCCAGTAAATTTGGCAGGACGGAATTTGAATAACCTATAGGTCTGACTCATGTATGCGGCTGAAGGAGTAAAGATAGAATGGGTGAAGAATCCTGTTATACAGTCCTAGTAGACCGAGAACCACCTGATTGCTACTGTAGTTGGAATCAAGGGCTGAGCTGCATGGTGGCCTGGGGGACAATCATGAAAACACAGACCCACTGATATCCTCAAAACCCACAATCAAAAGGGGAGTCAGGCACGGTGGCCAACCACTTGGCCCGTTAAGCCACATGGTGGCCCGATGAGCAGGCAAACACACTATGGGCTAAGGGGTACAAGACAGAGGAGAGAATAGGATGGCCAGTGACATGTGAACAGGACAAGGCAGGGATGGATTCTGACATAGGTACCATACTACTTTGTTTAAATATGCCCAAGTGCATAGAATGTTTTAGTGCAAGTCTTAGACAATGGTATCTCTGAATGACACCGCAGTCTGACTCTTCCTGAAGGCCCTGAGAAGTTGTTTGTATGCACTTGCTGCCTTGACACTTGCTGATGTGCGTGTGCTCTGCTTGAGCAGTAAAGGGGAGATCACATGCAGAGATGATTTTCTGTAGCTTCTCAGTCCGAGTAAAAATAAAATCTTCTCGTTATATAGGAACCAAGTCTCTGGCTGGAAATTTCTACAACAGAGCCATTTAGTCATTTATAGAAATATACAGAGCCAATGAAGGAACCAGATGTCACAGCACAGTAACACAGGTCACTGTCCGTGGAACTGAATGAATAGGATAACCGGCCAATGTGTTTGTGTGCTTACACTGATTATATGTCAGGGGGGAAAATATTTATATCATTGTTGCGATGAACGTCATTCCAGCAAGTGGTTACGTCGTTCACGCAAGTGGTCATGCGGAACCAAAGTTTACTCACCTGTGTGCACCCGAGGGGAAGGCATTAACGGACGCACCTGCTCTTTATTTTGGATAAAGTCGGCAAAACGCATTGGTAGCGCGACAAGCAAAGGGTCAAATCTACACCAAGTGCTTCTGGAACTGTGCTGCGATTGTGTACTGAAAAGTAGACTCTGAACGGACAGCCGGTAAGACCATGAACCATGCGTGTTGGACTTTGTTGCAAATGTTATTTGTAGCAAGCACTACCTGTTGCGAGTGGGGTTTATTTCTTAATGGGGTGCGCTAATGAGGCATTGAGGCGCTGGTGCTGGCTTGTAACATTATATGAGTTGTGGTATTTGACTGTATTAGGAATAAATGGTGTGCTGTAAGTGTCTTAATGACAATATGTGGAATGCTGTTTTATTGATTCAGATGTTTGCATTAATGCGGTTTAAAAGGGGGGGTTCTATTTTTAGTTTATCTAAAAGTTAAATATTAAATTGCTAAAAAGAAAAAAAAAAAGTATTAAGGGTGAACTTTCCTTTTAATAATTCATATGGGCAGAAGTGTTAAACCTATTGTTCGATTGTCTAATTGGTTAGCTTTTCATTGCAATTTATTGCGTTGAGTAACTCATTTATGTGTTTCCCCAGTGGTTTGATCTTAAACTTTGATGTTTGGAGGAATTTTATTCAGAACAAGTTATGTATAATTGTGTGGAAATTTGAAGCTGAGATTGGTCATTCATTGTATATTTTGTGTGTATGTATATATATATATATATATATATATATATGCATTTAAAGTAAAATTTTGTGTTTGCTCATAAGATAGATTGGTGAAAGTTGGTGTTTTGTGGTTTAAGGTTTTTCACCTGTAAATGCCTGGCTTGAGGAAAGCGAAGATAAAATAAAAAGGGATAAAGAGTCCAAAAAGAAGGCCTGGTTATTCTGAGTGAAATCCAGTTATATGTTCAGTTTTGGTACATCTCTATCAAGTGAGGGGTAAAGCACAGTAAGAATTGTGATCACTTGACAATCATTGAGGGGAAAAATGTAAAAATATATACAGTAAGGACAATATAATCGTAATTTAATGTATCCCTTCTGCTCTTTAAAAAGCACAATGTCTGACTGACAAATATGTCTATTATTAGCACATTTTAATAATTTAATTAATATTAAGCAGTACACCTATTTCCTGTAATCACTCTGCGTTAAAGCAATTTTTAAAACTAGCTGTGAACTGGATGCTGTTCTGACTGTTGTTGCCATGGTGCCTTATTTACTTTCAAATCGCATTGTCCACAACCTGATCAAAGGACCAAACTTTAAAATCAGTGCAGGGTAGTGTCGCAAGTAGTGATGCTTAGGCTTTAACCTATGTCCTGGAAAGAAAGAAAATCTACAAGCAAGATATTCTTGGATAAGAACGTCAAGGTATGCAACCTCTGGCAATAAAATTTTCTGTGCACAAATCAGCTCCACAATGTCTTTTAGCTGAAGGGTCAACTGCCAATCATCATCTGTGGGCTCTTTCACCTTGTCACACATGATCACAGGAAGAAGTCTTAGAAAATTCCAGTTCTGAACAGCCTGACCATAAAGCTTTACTCCATTGGAGTTTACTGCACATGGCTTACTCAACACATCAGAGCCACTGTACTTAAATTTCTTAATGCGTCTATTCAGAATTGAATAAGTGAACCACTTTTTTTGCTTGATGAAGTACTTCAGGTAAAGGGCTAAATCATAGGAAAGGATACCCTCAAAAATGTCATGGCCTAAACAAGGTGGCAGGCCAGGCATACAAACATCGAAGTAATTCAATGAATTAAAACTCAGATATTATACCTTCAACGTTTTGTTGTTCCTCAGACTGTAAAATGCATTTGGATCTGTTTGAAAATCTGTTCGGGTTGTCCGGCAATACCTGCAGAAATATTCAGAAAAACTAAAATTTTCTGTAAATCCACCGATATTATGAGACCCCAAATTGTCCCCTGCAATGCACAAAACAGTCCCTTTAACTTTTTCCTCTGCCACCGTTATTCCATTGTCTTCCAGGTCTTTTAAGTCTGCAATGAGCCTTGAGAAAACTTTGTCATGGCCAAAGTGTTTGAAGTCTTTTTCCTGACACAGCATTACAAGTGACATGTGGTCTGTACTTGATGAGGTGGTAAATTAGCCAGAGACAAATATACAGCTACTACTTTGTGCTGCTTTTTGCTGAACCTAATGGGTTCACCGCCTCAAAAGAATCTTGATATAGAATTAGTTTTAGACATGATGGGTTTTGAGAAAAGAACTCATTGTTTTTATATACCTGACCATCACTGACATCACAAAGCACATCAGTGTATGGTACGTATGTACCCTGTGCAGCACAATTCTGCCATAAGTCTGACTCCAGTAAATGTCTCAAAGTGTCTTTCAATGGAACATAGTAGGCAAACCTCTGTGACCTTGTTTCATCCCTTCCTAAGTACAACTTTACAGGTTCTGTGTATCTAAACATCTGTTTAAAAGCCCTAGTTCTTGAAAAATTGGTTCTCATTGGTCCTTCATGACTAATGGTGAAAAGGTCAGATTCCTTCACAACATCACATATACTACCAATAACCTCATCTGTTAATTCAGTTAAGTCACTTTTCAGGAATGCACTTAATTTATTCAAAGTATATGTCTGTCCTAGTTCATGTATGCTTAGCATCTCTTCAATAATATTTTGTATAGTTGATGCTGGCAGAAGAAACTGCCCATGTAATTTCAAGTAGAAAAGAGAAATATTTCTAAGAAAAAGGTCACTGAAATTTTCTGTAAGATGGACTTCACCTTCATCAGTCTCACTAAATCTCTCTGTAGGGCCTGTAACTAACGGTTCAGTTTCAAGAAACTGAGAAACTGTCTCCTTATTAAGATCTCTTATACTGTCCACAGAACATTGTCTGTGTTTCCTGGACATGTAGGCTGTAAACGACGATCTCACAGTGAACGTATGGTCGCATCCTGTCACCGGACATGTCACAACACGTCCTTCGGCTATATGTTCCTTTAAGTGAGCTGTTAGTGATCTGACATCGCGACATTGGCGCTGGCACATAGACATATTACACGTAAACACCGTAAGGGCATTTGTAGTATCAATATATGAATCTGTGTTATGTTTACGGTAAAAATGAGCCTTAAATTCCCCATATGAACGAAACGTATTGTGGCAATCTGTAGCGCCACACTTGAACACGCATCGTGGTTCATGACGGTGAAGTTTGACATGTAAAACATGTTCCCTAAGGGTTTGCACTGATGTTCCACAGAAATAACAACT
Organism: Brienomyrus brachyistius; assembly: GCF_023856365.1. Lineage (NCBI taxonomy): Eukaryota > Metazoa > Chordata > Actinopteri > Osteoglossiformes > Mormyridae > Brienomyrus > Brienomyrus brachyistius. Next base: position 276,332 of record NW_026042404.1, on the reverse strand, counting down.
AAACATTGTAACTGCGTGAACAAACACGCACTCTATTGCTGTTTTAAACACCTAAATGCTGTTTCACATCCCGCTTGCAAATCTAAGTTTTACATGTGCTGCCAAGATACGTTCATGCGCCGTCAACACGGTACATGCTACTCGTGTTTAAAACCACACACTGCTTAACACTGCTTAAAACGATTTAATTTAACTTACCAATTTGCCCAGACACATTTATTTTATTTTATATTCCCACTAGTTTGTAGATTTTTTTTAAATGTTATGTTTGTTATTGGGTGCTTTCCACTTCATGTACCCACATACAGCGCTGGCTTAAAGCAATACATTCTGGTCCTGACGCAATGCATTGTGGTTAGATTTTTATCGTCCGCTGCATTATGTCACCATGTCACGTCGTACAAAAACCTCGCGAGAGCAAGACAGATCATCCTGCACCTCTTAAGTGTTATGTAGTTTTGCCTGAAACGCAAAAATAAAACAAAGCAATTAAAGCCGATCAGTGGCTCAAATTCTGCTGTAGCGATTGAAGAACTTTTGTCGGAAGTTGGATTCGAACCCACGCCTTACTTCGGAGAACAGAATACCCCTTACTTTGAAAGGCCATTTTCGCTGCGCAGGAGGCTTTAGACCGCTCGGCCATGGGGCAGTTTCCAGTTGAACCCTAAGGAGTAGGTTAAGTCCAGCCTTGGCTTCCAAGCTGACGTTTTTCTACATATGTGCTTGTGTATCATGGACAGTAAGAGGGGGCAGGCAAGGAGAGAATTTCTCTCTTTGGGGATCAATAGAGTGTTGTTATTATAACGTCTAAAACGTATGATGGTCTGTCGATAAATCAATAACAATATCAATGAAGTCAATGTTTATCTAAAGGAATCAGAATTCAGGAAAAGCCAGGGGCCGGACCGAGTGTAGGGGGCGTGGCCAGAGACAGCCTGCTGACTGTTCCAAATCATGGGTGCATGTTACAAGTCCGGAACATATTTTAACTTAGTACTAACTTAGCATCATATTTGATCTGATTCGACTGAATATCCCAGGTTTCCATCTCTCATGCATCTGGTGTGACGTGTTTTCAGACTCTCAGGCTGGCGCAAAGAAATCTTACGGGAATTGAACGTCTCACTCCGGTCAGCTGACCAAAGTTGGTAACCTTGGTATTGTGTGTAGGAGATTCGGTATAACTATAATTTCGTTCTCCATTTACATGCCCGTAGTGTCTTTAACCGGCTGCACAAACTGGATCCGCCTCCATTACGACACAACTTTGCCCTTATTGGCTTAAGAATTTAGTCACATACATGACGTATATCTGCTATTTCTCCCGAGAAGCAGGTAAAGCAGTGGTAACTGCTTTGTAGTTAATTTACCTGGTAAAATTAAGTTTAAATAAATGATATAAATACTGTAATAGTACTCGTGAGCTTTGTTTATTTGTTATTAGTTATTGTAATGTTGCGCTGCTTTATTTGTTTAATCGTCTAGTCTGTGGAGACATTCAAGTTAATCAAATAAGAATTGCACTGTACACTGTACATGACCATAAAAACTTTGTATCCTTGAAATAAATGTTTTTGATCTTTTCCTTGGCAGTTATCTTTTCACACAGGGCCTCTATGTACACGATAGTTTTTTTTTTCACGACTAACAGTATGGATCAGGAGTTGGTTATTGTAAAAGAAGTAATGTGCATGCAGGTGATATTTGTATAGATTTATCCACACCCTTGTAGCAGTGCTGCCATTGCAGTCAGATCTCGCAAACTAGGAGTATTAGTTGTCTTTATTTCTCTTTATTTCTTGACGCCAACCCTCTCCATTAATCCGGGCTTGGGACTGGCACCTACCTGAGCTGGCTTGCTCCCTTAAGTGGCTGGGTTAGGCTAAACTATATATATATATTTACCAAGACTACAATAAAACATCTCGAAATGTGTAGTCTAGCAAAACGCAGTTTAAAGAAGGTAGCCTACCTGGCGAAATTGCAAACAAATTAAGGGCGTTAGGCAGCCTTTCCAAACCGCTTATCCTACTGGATCGCGGGGGGTCTGGAGCCTATCCCGGAAGCAATGGGCACGAGACAGGGAACAACCCAGGATGGCGGGCCAGCCCATCGCAGGGCACACTCACACACTATTCACTCACGCATACACTCCTATGGGCAATTTAGCAACTCCAATTAGCCTCAGCATGTTTTTGGACTGTGGGGGAAACCAGAGTACCCGGAGGAAACCCCACGATGACATGGGTAGAACATGCAAACTCCACACACATGTGACCCAGGTGGAGACTCGAACCCGGGCCCTAGAGGTGTGAGGCAACAGTGCTAACCACTGCACCACCATGCTGCCCCCTAAATGGAAAACCATTAAATACAAAAGGAAAACAAAAGTGCTGTAAGACTGTATACTTATGTGTATGTTAGTAAAGGCTGTAGCTGACACAACGGACCCCCCTAATTAGAAAGGGGTAATTGTACACATGTGGCATCCAGTATGTTCTTCTATAACAGTTTTTTAAAAAAAAAAAAAACTCACATTACACAAATTGGCACTATCAAAACGAGGATTATGGGGAAAATGGGGACTGTGATGGAGATTACATACACGTAGGCATGGTATTTAGTTTTTTTTAATCTGGTCACCTTCCAGAGTAATTGTAAACTAAAACCATCTTCACCCTATTTGATTCTTTATAAATGGACAATCAGTCGTGCAGTAAATGGGGGTATAGAGAGACACAGAGCTTGTCTAACAAGAAACCCTGGGAAGCTAACATTAATAGGGTGGGTATGGATAGCAAAACCATTGATACAGATTACAGATTTATATCTCACCTGAACCCTGGCGGGCTCCGTGCCAATAGGGGTTGGGATTAGGGTTAGTTAACTTAAGTAGTAATATTGATGTGTATATTCTCCTATTCTCCAGTCAGTGAATCGTGAAACGTAATGTTAATATGTTTCTATACCTATATGTTCTGCTTAAAAACCCATAAAGGCAAGCACAGTGTTTAGACATTCTGTTACTTAGACTAGTAAACACTAAGATCCTTCAGCTTTCAATTAACCTGACACAACAGTCTAAACAACAAATGTGTGCCATGTCATTTGTCATCTTTACATCTTGTATCCTTTATATGGTAATTGGATTTTCAAGGTGGAATTGCAGGTCGATCATTTTAAGGATCTAGATGTAAACCTCCCTGGTGTTGCTTTAATATTTTTTTTGCACAATTTGCTTCACACACTTCCTCCAGCAGAGAAGCTTACAATACTACACCCCACCAAATGACTGGATGATGCCTTTTTATTTAAGGTCTGGCTGTGAGCCTCGATTACCGATACACTATCTTCAGGCTCCTGCCGGGATCAGTCAGTATGGTGGACCTTTGGAGGAATGGGTACAAAACCATCAGGAAAGTTTGCAGGTGCTTCAAGAGTATGTGAAGGCTTAGTTGGAGGAACAAGCCACACCACGAAATCGGAAACACAATGAGTTGGTTAATGATTAGGGGTTTGATGAAGGTCAGCTGGTGTGTTTGCGGAACCATGTTCGAGGTAAAATACAGGATCATTGGGATGCCTGTTTGTATATGGTAGTTCGGTGTCCCCAAGATCAGGGTGCAGTTTACTCTGCAACTCCAATGGAGGGGGACGGGGTTGTCCGTCAAGTTCACCGAACAGAGTTGCGTCCAGTACCACAGGGGGTTGTTATGTCAGGGGAAGATGTTCTGGTAATGTCTCCTGAGTCTGGGTTGCCCACAGGGGCAACAGAAATGGAATCGGATGAGGACTCTGTGATTTTACGGGGACAGGGCTGGTGGGAGGGGTCGCAATAGAGCATCCACAAGTAGGCCTCGTATAATGGAGGAGGTTATGTCCCCCCCGAGGTGTAGAGACCAGTTAAACGTTCGGTGAGGTCCACCACTGGTCATCATACCAACCCTTATAAGTTACCACGGTCAGTGAATGATCGTTCGGTTGGGGAGGAAGACCAGTGGTTTGGGGATAGAATTCTTAGCTGTGATCGTTGGGTCATCAATTTCATTTTGGGGGATGGATTGTAGCCAGGCAATTATAGGCAGGTATAGGAACTGCAGTTCGGACTGGAGGCATAGCCGGGGCGAGATGGCTGTGCATGTTCCGATGGTAGGGCATATTGGCAAAGGAGCAGGCACGGGAAAGACAGGCAGGGTCCTGATAGATTTGGTGGAGCATCGGCGGGCATATTGAATTTGCAGTGTAGCAGCCTTTCTGTTTGCTTGTTTCAGGGGTGAACAATCTTATCCGCAAAGGGCCGGTGTGTATGCAGGTTTTCGCTGCAACTCCCTAATTAGATTTCTAATTAGAGGACTGATTAGCTGAAGAGTCCTCATACCTGGTTTTGAAGAGCTGACCTAAAGGTTACCCCAAAAACCTGTTTTTTTTTTGTTTGAATGGGGCAGTGAGTCATGGGGTAAACTACTGTTCTTTAGGGGTTTTCAAGGTGGAATTACGGGTCGATAATTTTAAGGATCAGGTTGTAAACCTCCCTGGTGTTGCTTTAATATGTTTTATCTGAGGTTGTATCGTGTATTATCAAGCCAGCCGGCTTAGTGGCCTCGGGAGCGGGGTTTAGTGGGAGCAGCTGGCTAGTTTTATTTTCTTTTTTGTTTGTGTCTTTTTCTTTGTTGTATGTATATTTTGGGTTCATTATTAGGCAGGCTGGGCCTTTTGGCACCTGTAGTCTGGGTGCTGGATTGCCCATAGGGGTCTTTTTTATTGCTGTGATTTGCTGTGTCATTCACTAGTGTGATTTGTGCTGGATGTGTTTTTAAGGTTGTGCTGTGGCGTGTACCTGAGCAAACTTTGGGCAACCTGTTCTCTTGTTGGCTTTATTGACAAAGGGTGGATTAGTCTAATTACGGCCTGCTACAAATAGCTGCATATAACGTATAAAAAAAATCACCTTATGGGTGCTCCGTAGGGTAGCAAGATCTTGAGTTTTTTTACAGTACTCGGGTACGTTTTAAAATTTTCGACCAATCAGCAAACATTATTCTGACAGCATAGCTGGGAAACCAATGAAAAGTGAGTGCAACGTTCTAGAACTTGACTTCGGGTTGACGCTCCCTATAAAAGAGCTGGGTACTGCTTCAAGGCGTTCAGTTGGCGCTACCTCCTGATAGAGTAGCACTGTACGGCTCTTGTTCCGTAAAACAACATCAAAAGGATGAAAAAAAAAACAATTTTTAAAGAAGACGAAAAAAACATCGTCTAAAAAAATAAGCCAAAAAAATAATATCCGAAGAAGGAAAAACATGCAAAGTAAAAAAAACAAACAAAAATAAAAAACAATATCCAAAGAAGAAGGAAAAAAACATCCAAAGGGAGAAAACAAGAACTGAAGGGCAAACGAGGTAGGAGGAAATACAAATTTCGTTTCAGCACCGTTGGAGTGCCAAGCCGTGAAAAGCATTTGGCCAGAAGACAAGGTAAGTGTTGTAGCTGTTATTTTAAAACAGCGCTTTTCAAAATGCTGCTTTATAATCGTTTGAGATCGTTAGCCAGTGTGACAGCTGAAGGCTTTTTGAGTTTACCAACATAAAGTTTTATTTCTGTATTAGGACATTGTCAGGAACAATGATGTGTTCATCGCTATGATGTGGTCAAAAAGCGATGCATTGAATCTTAGAAACATTTGTGATTTTTCAAACAATGCTTTTCCTTTTATTTAATCAGTAAAATTTCCATCGGTTTTATATAGTGCCCCTTGAAATATGTCTTTAGCTCATTTTCCGGGCATTTTACTAGAATGCATCCTGAGAAATACACAAGCTCTGCTGCATTTCCGTGCCTCGATGTTTAGTGCCGAGTATAATTGTTGCAGTTGCCTTTTATATATTCCATGAGACCTGTTGGTACCAAGAGAAGTGTGAGACTGTCAGGGTGAATTTATCATACAATCGCACGCATAAATACCTGAGGGTTGCCAGTCCTTTTGCGTTGTTACAGGAGGACTAGAGCTGACGAGTGTGTTTCTACACACTATCAAGGGCATTGTAGTACAGTTTTCTCAGGTGGGAGAATGCTGCCGATCTCCTATTTGACAATACAGCCCTTGATATATTAGAATATTACAGAACTAGAAGCCTTTTGCAAGGAAGAATGTGAGAAAATCCCAAGTACAAGAACTGAAAGCCTTTCAGCTGGCTATAAGAAGCGCTTGTAAGCTGTGATATCTGGCAGAGGAGGTGTTACTAAGTACTGATTACGTAGGGTGCCCAAACTTTTGCAGAGTGCCATAATAATGTTTTTATTTTGTAATTTTGTTCAATTTATGGCATAAAAAGTAACTATTCATCAATGTTTGCTGAAAATATTGTGTATTTTCCCCCCAGTTCCTAAAGAGACTGTATTAACTGATATTGTTGCTTTTGTAATTGAAAAGATGTTATTTGTCAAGGGGTGCCAAACCTTTGCATAAGACTGTACACAGTGTGTGTATGTGTTTATGTGAGTGTGTGTCTGTGTGTGTCTTTATATATATATATGTGTGTGTGTGTGTATATATTTCTGTATATGCATGTGTATATATATATTTATATATAGTTCACACACATTCAAACTTATTTGAATACACATTCAAAATAATTTTTATTATTATTATTTTCGTTTTTTTTTTTTTTTTGTGTTTTAAAATGTTTTATTTTTGCAATGGAAATAAAAATAAAGCAGTCCTCCGTAGAGGAGGGGTGGTGGAGGGAATATATATATATATATACATATATATAAAATAATTGTCACACAACCTGGGTGACATGCCTTGCCTGCTCACCCAGTTTTAGTGCACCTTAGTTATTCATAATGACCATCTAGTCTCGATACACCCATGAATATATATGTGTATATATATATATATATATATATAGTTTTTCTGTTTTTTTTTTGCAATAGACAATAAAAATAACGCAGTTCTCCGTAAAGGAGGGATGGTGGATGGAATATATATATACATATATATATAAAATAATTGTCACACAACCTGGGTGACATGCCTTGCCTGCTCACCCAATTTTAGTGCACCTTAGTTATCCATACTGACCATCTAGTCTCGACACACCCATATATATATATATATATATATGTATATATATATAGATATTTTTTCTTTTTCTTGTGTTTTTTTTTTCGCAATGGATATTAATAATAAAGCAGTCCTCCGTAAAGGAGGGGTGGTGGAGGGAATATATATATACATTTATATAAAATAATTGTCACACAACTGGGGTGACATGCCTTGCCTGCTCACCCAATTTTAGTGCACCTTAGTTATCCATAATGACCATCTAGTCTCGATACACCCATAAATATATATGTATATATATATATATATATATATATAGTTTTTTTTTTTTTTGCAATAGACAATAAAAATAACGCAGTTCTCCATAAAAGAGGGATGGTGGATGGAATATATATATACATATATATAAAATAATTGTCACACAACCTGGGTGACATGCCTTGCCTGCTCACCCAATTTTAGTGCACCTTAGTTATCCATACTGACCATCTAGTCTCGACACACCCTATATATATATATATATATATATATATATATATATATATATATATATATATATATATATATATATATATATATATATATATATATATATATATATATATATATATATATATATATATATATATGTATATATATATCTGTCATGCCCTGCTCGTCGGCTCCTCATGTGTGCCACGCCCCCCTGCTTGCCAACGTGTGTTTCCCTGATTGTTTCCACCTATGTCCGATTACTGTGATCAGTCCTGTGTATTTAAGTCTGAGTCTTGCCTGTGATCGTGGTCCGTCATTACGTGATCTGTGCACATGGTGTTGGTTGTCCCTCGCCTCCCGTGTCTCCTTCTCCCGAATAAACCCCGATTACCCCGATCCTGCTCGTCAGCCTGGTTTTCTGAACCACCGCCCGCACGATCGCCTGTCCACCCGAACCGCCCCGTGACAGAATGACGGACCCACGAAAGACGAAGCGGAGGCAGAGGAGAGTCCAGCAGGAGACTATCAGTCTCGGAGCCTGCTCGCTCTCCCGGATGTGGCCGTCTCCGGACGCGGAGAAGCCCATCCGGACTCCAGCCCGAGGACCGACCCCACGGGACCCGTACTCCGTGTGGAGGTACTGGCCCTCGAGTACGGACGAGGAAGAAGAGTTCTTCTATCCTTACCCGGAGCCGGAGTTCGTTTACTCGCCGTCCGTTTTCACGGACGTCACGCAGCCTCCCGCCACCGCCAGGCGCCGGAGGAGGAGGAAGAGACCGGAGATCGCCAGTACGGAGGTGCTCCCTCCGTTACTGCCAGCGGACCCCGCTCCGATGCAGCCGCCTCCGCCCGCGGACTCAGCGCAGGTGCAGCCGCCACTGCCTGCGGTTCCCATGCCTGCGCAGCTCCCTCTTCCGGCTGCAGCTCCCGGGCAGGCGCCCCCTCTGCAGCCGCCTGCTGCAGCTCCCGGGCAGGCGCCCCCACTGCAGCCGCCTGCTGCAGCTCCCGGGCAGGCGCCCCCACTGCAGCCGCCTGCTGCAGCTCCCGGGCAGGCGCCCCCACTGCAGCCGCCTGCTGCAGCTCCCGGGCAGGCGCCCCCACTGCAGCCGCCTGCTGCAGCTCCCGGGCCGGCGCCCCCACTGCAGCTACCTCCAGTTCCTGACCGCGCTCCAGTTCCTGCAGAGGCGCCCCCTCTGCAGCCGCCTGCTGCAGCTCCCGGGCAGGCGCCCCCACTGCAGCCACCAGCTGCAGCTCCCGGGCAGGTGCCCCCACTGCAGCCAGCACCTGTTCCTGACCGCGCTCCTGTTCCTGACCGCGCTCCAGTTCCTGCAGAGGCGCCCCCTCTGCAGCCGCCTGCTGCGGCTCCCGGGCAGGCGCCCCCACTGCAGCCACCTGCTGCAGCTCCCGGGCAGGCGCCCCCACTGCAGCCCGCTCCTGTTCCTGACCGCGCTCCTGTTCCTGACCGCGCTCCTGTTCCTGACCGCGCTCCTGTTCCTGTCCCGGCGCTCCCTCCGCTTGCTGCAGCTCCCGGGCCGGCGCCCCCACTGCAGCCACCAGCTGCAGCTCTCGGGCAGGTGCCCCCACTGCAGCCAGCTCCTGTTCCTGACCGCGCTCCTGTTCCTGACCGCGCTCCAGTTCCTGCAGAGGCGCCCCCTCTGCAGCCGCCTGCTGCAGCTCCCGGGCAGGCGCCCCCACTGCAGCCACCTGCTGCAGCTCCCGGGCAGGCGCCCCCACTGCAGCCAGCTCCTGTTCCTGACCGCGCTCCTGTTCCTGACCGCGCTCCAGTTCCTGCAGAGGCGCCCCCTCTGCAGCCGCCTGCTGCAGCTCCCGGGCAGGCGCCCCCTCTGCAGCCGCCTGCTGCAGCTCCCGGGCAGGCACCCCCTCTGCAGCCGCCTGCTGCAGCTCCCGGGCAGGCGCCCCCACTGCAGCCACCAGCTGCAGCTCCCGGGCAGGCGCCCCCACTGCAGCCAGCTCCTGTTCCTGACCGCGCTCCTGTTCCTGTCCCGGCGCTCCCTCCGCCTGCTGCAGCTCCCGGGCCGGCGCCCCCTCTGCAGCCGCCTGCTGCAGCTCCCGGGCCGGTGCCCCCACTGCAGCCAGCTCCAGTTCCTGACCCCGCTCCTGTCCCTGGCCCCGCTCCTGTCCCTGGCCCCGCTCCTGTCCCTGGCCCTGATCCCTCGCCCCGGCAGCGTCGACCCCGACCTAGGGTCGGCCTGTCTGTGTCCCGCAGGGGAAGGGGACACAGACGCAGGGCCGGGGTCCCGCCCGCCCTGCCCCCTGGCTCGCCCTGCCTCGCCTGCGCTGGGGCTCGGTTGGCGCCTGCGGGTCCTGGCCCTCCGGGTCGGCTGTCGCCTGCGGGTCCCCCTCCGATGCCTCGTCGCCCTGCCTCGCTCCCCCCTCCGGTGCCTGGTCGGTCGCCTGGGGGTTCCCCGACGGCGGCTCCTCGGTCGCCTGCGGGGCCCCTACCTCCGGCCCTCCACCGGACGTCGCCGCCTGCTGCGGCTCCCCCCTCCTCCGGGCCTTCGCCCTGGCCCCTTCCAGCTCCCTCGTCCCCTTCCCTGGTGCTCCCTCCTGCTCCCTCCCTGGCCCCTCCGCGGGTCCCTCGCCCTGTCTCCTCGGCCCCTCCGATGTCCCCTCCGGCTCCGGCCTCCCGGCCGCCTGCGGCCCCTCCGGCTGCCTCCCGTCGCCCGCTGGGGCTCCCACGGGCTCCCCTTGGTTCCCCCTCCTTCTCTCCCTTTCCTGCCCCTATCCCGCCTGTCGTTGTTCCGCCTCCTGCCTTTGTCCCGCCGTCCTCTGTTCCTGGTCCCTTTGTTCTGCCCCGCTCGGTTCCTGGTTTCCCGTCGTTCCCTCCCGTCACTCCCGCTCCTTTTGTTCCGCCTGTTCCCTCTGTTCCGCCCTTTCTAGTCTGTCTCTCTGCGTTCCCTGCCCTTTGTCAAGTCCTGTCTTACGTCTTGTCCCTTGCCGTGTTCTGCGTCTCCGTTTTGTTTCCTGTGCTTCGGTGATTGTTCCGTTTGGTTCCAGGTCCGGGTTCCCGTGTTCCGTCTGTCGCCTCCTCCCTGGCGCGCCCGGTGAAGCGCGCCTTTGGGGGGGGGTTCTGTCATGCCCTGCTCGTCGGCTCCTCATGTGTGCCACGCCCCCCTGCTTGCCAACGTGTGTTTCCCTGATTGTTTCCACCTATGTCCGATTACTGTGATCAGTCCTGTGTATTTAAGTCTGAGTCTTGCCTGTGATCGTGGTCCGTCATTACGTGATCTGTGCACATGGTGTTGGTTGTCCCTCGCCTCCCGTGTCTCCTTCTCCCGAATAAACCCCGATTACCCCGATCCTGCTCGTCAGCCTGGTTTTCTGAACCACCGCCCGCACGATCGCCTGTCCACCCGAACCGCCCCGTGACAATATGTATATATATATATATATATATATGTATATATATATATATATATGTATATATATATATATATATATGTATATATATATATATATATATATATGTATATATATGTATATATATGTATATATATATATATGTATGTATATATATATATATGTATGTATATATATATATATGTATATAGAGATATATATATATATATATATATATATATGTATATAGAGATATATATATATATATATATATATATATAGATATATATATATATATATATATATATATATATATAGATATTTTTTCTTTTTCTTGTGTTTTTTTTTCGCAATGGATATTAATAATAAAGCAGTCCTCCGTAAAGGAGGGGTGGTGGAGGGAATATATATATACATTTATATAAAATAATTGTCACACAACCTGGGTGACATGCCTTGCCTGCTCACCCAATTTTAGTGCAACTTAGTTATCCATAATGACCAACTAGTCTCGATACACCCATAAATATATATGTGTGTATATATATATATAGTTTTTTTGTGTTATTTTTTTGCAATAGACAATAAAAATAACGCAGTTCTCCATAAAGGAGGGATGGTGGATGGAATATATATATACATATATATAAAATAATTAATGTCACACAACCTGGGTGACATGCCTTGCCTGCTCACCCAATTTGAATGCACCTTAGTTATCCATAATGACCATCTAGTCTCGATACACCCATAAATATATATGTATATATATAGTTTTTTTTTTTCGCAATGGACAATAAAAATAACGCAGTTCTCCGTAAAGGAGGGATGGTGGATGGAATATATATATACATACATATAAAATAATTGTCACACAACCGGGGTGACATGCCTTGCCTGCTCACCCAATTTTAGTGCACCTTAGTTATTCATAATGACCATCTAGTCTCGATACACCCATAAATATATATGTATATATGTATTGTTTTTTTTTTTTTCTTTTTGCAATAGACAATAAAAATAACGCAGTTCTCCATAAAAGAGGGATGGTGGATGGAATATATATATACATATATATAAAATAATTGTCACACAACCTGGGTGACATGCCTTGCCTGCTCACCCAATTTTAGTGCACCTTAGTTATCCATAATGACCATCTAGTCTCGATACACCCATATATATATATATATATATATATATATATATATATATATATATATATATATATATATATATATATATATATATATAGTTTTTTTTTTCTTCGTAATGGACAATAAAAATAACGCAGTTCTCCGTAAAGGAGGGATGGTGGATGGAATATATATATACATATATATAAAATAATTGTCACACAACCTGGGTGACATGCCTTGCCTGCTCACCCAATTTTAGTGCACCTTAGTTATCCATACTGACCATCTAGTCTCGACACACCCATATACACACCCGAAGCTCTGATCTCAGATCAGTTCCATGCCTCCAGAATCTAATGTTACCCTCAAGGAAGAAGGGAAGCTATGATGAGTAAAAAAAAGGTTATTAGAGTGTCCTGTCAGCGTTGGGCTTCTTCGGCCTCCGCCATTGATTTTTCGGTTTCAGGATGGAAAGTACAAGGTGGCTCTGTGTTGATGAATAATCCAGGAAAAAAATGCCACAAAGGCATGGAGTCACACCAGTGGAGTCTTATCCTTGCAATAAAGACCCCTGTATGACCTTTGCTGAATATTTCCAGTTTAGTGGAGCTGATCTGTGAGTAATGCAGTTATGCAGCAGTTTCTGATGGTTTCCGGTTTTGCAGGTGGTGTCCTTTTCAGCTTGGAGGAGGGAGCCTCCTTCTGGAACCAGATGTTGACCTGGAGAATCGTGAGTGACGTTTCCGATTAGCATACCTGATCTCCTTGCCCCGCCACGGGGCTCTGGTGAAATGTAACTATTCAGTGACCCGTATCTTTCAGTTCTTCGCTTCCATGATCTCGACCTTCACCTTGAACTTCTTCATGAGTATCTACCACAACAAGCCGGGAGATTTTAGTAACCCAGGTCTCATCAACTTTGGACGCTTTGACAACGATGTAAGTTTCCCATTTCTGTCGGTGTTGTGATGTAGATTGTCCTTTTTAAAAGTCTGTAGATGGAATCTTGAAAATCAAAATATTGGGCATCGGTAATTGATCTGGTTGTCTTGGCCAATGGTATGCTGTCCGCAAGTCAAGTAGCTCTTGGGAGATGTCGGCCGTTACCCTCTGACATTGGTTTCCTGCCTCCCGTTAGTCAGTGGGGAAAATGTGATGTTTATGGATGTCTGGACAACTTAGAGTGGAGAGCATTTTATAATCATTACCTCGTTTGGGAAAGGCGAAAGAAGACGGTATAATTTTGACCAAAATCCAGAATGAGACCAAGTTCACACTGTTCCCGAACATGTTTTGGTCTTTCCTGTCCGTGCCGTTCAAGAAGGGGCTGATCTGTGAACTTTATGGGGAAACAAGGGTGAGAGAGAAAAGGATGAGCTGTTATTTCCAGAAAGGGCTCGACTCGGTACCCTGTCACATGAGCAGTGATGTATTTTTACCTGCCTTCTGGTCACATGGGTTGGAAAGGAAACCATGAAACGTTTGTTGGGGGACTTGGACACAGCCCCCACCCCGCAGCGCATGACTTTCCTGGGAGGCCCCCTGGGCTGGAAATATAGTCATCACCTCGGTGGACATGAGTACCGCGCTGTTTTAGTTGGGCCTCCTGGTTTAGGTAGGCATGTTAGCCATGGTTGTGGATGTTTCTCGTTACAAGAGAGGCACCTGTAGCAGTTTACATGGTATGCAGATACGGTTGTTTATTTTATTTTTTTTAAACGCAGCAGAATTTTTCCCGCCTTCGGTGCCTGAAGTTTTTGGGAAACGTTTGCCCCGGATGCCCACTGTATGCTTCCTGTAGGATCACAACACGTTCACCATTTTTTTAAAAATTATACACTACTGTGCAAAAGTCTTAGGCAGGCAAAGAAAATGATATTTAGATTATCCTCGTGTTGGTGTAAAACTATGATATTATGCCTGTGAAAGTGTGTCAACTTCGCCATTTCAGAACCTCTGCTAAAATCATCCTAGTATTTGCAGCGACCGTCCAATGCAGCCATGTGTTTTTTTTGACTTGGCCACCAGCACACCTCATACAGCTAGTCAGTCTCTCACTGACTTTTTAAGCCAGTATATTTAACTTTTTTTAATTCAGCTGTTGGTGAAATTTAACAAAATCATGGAACGGCTGAGGTGCCCCTGAGGAGAAGTTTGGGAACTGAAGCGGTGTTCATCTAGCCATCCAACTAGATATCAGTAACTTTTTAGAAAATAGAAGAAATTACTGTGATGTTGTCATTTGCATGTTTGACTGGAGGATTCTGGGTATTGATTTTTTTTCTTTTTTTTTACCCCCCCCCCCTCAGAGCACGGAGTACTACCTGTATGAGATTCCTCTGTTTATCGTCATGGGAGCCTTCGGTGAGAGAGAGAGAGGGAGCGTCTTATTGTGGAAACCCAAACCTTGCTCTTTTACATCTTAACGGACTGGTTCTGTTTCTGGTTTTCTCATGCCGGGCCCATGTCTCTTTCCCCCCCGCAGGTGGATTGCTGGGAGCACTGTTCAACGTCCTGAACTACTGGCTCACCATCCTCAGGATCAGGTGTGCCTGTGTGCGTGTGCCTGTGTGCGTGTGTGTGCCTGTGTGTGTGTGTGTGTGCGTACTTCTGTGCGCATGTGTGCCTGTGTGTGTGTGTGTGTGTGTGCGTACCTCTGCCTGTGTGTGTGCACGTAAGTGAGGCCTGTTTGGTTTTTACTGTGTCACGCCTGTCTGAAACTTAGGCATCTTAACACTTGAAATTAAATAATTAAATAAATATATCCCGAGACTGTGGGGCTGACCTTGAAACTGCCCCACACTGGTTTGATGCAAATGAAAGTTGTCCCACAACAAAATCATTAGCTGAGCCACCATGCCCCCCCCCCCCATCCCCAGGTATATCCACCGGCCCTGCCTGCAGGTGATCGAGGCCATACTGGTTGCTGCCGTGACGGCCACTGTGTTCTTCACTATGATCTACTTCTCCAACGACTGCCAGCCCCTGGGGGAGGATCAGCTGGAGGAATACCCCTTGCAGGTAAGGCAGCTGGAGGTGGGCTCTCTGTGATTTCATTGGCTGAACAGCTGAGAGGGTGTGTATCCTGTCCTCAGGCCTGAACCTCCACTTATCCCTCTCACAGCTGTTCTGTGCTGATGGCGAGTACAATTCCATGGCCACGATCGTCTTCAACACCCCGGAGAGGAGTGTCCGCAGCCTGTTCCACAGCCCCGCAGGTCCGTGGAGTTTCCAGCACGTGTTTCAGGGCAGGATGGGTCGTGACCTGAAGCCGGATTGGTCGCCCCTGTTGTGCCCTTCTTCTGGAAGAGATTATAATTACAGTCCGTTGTCCATCTTTAGAATGAACACCTGTGTTTGATATTGGTGACAGGCTGGCTAGGTCCGGGGCAGCTGTTTGAACAGTCAGACTCGTCTGCCACCTCTGTCGTGTCGTAGGTTTGTTTACGGGCCGCTTCTGGCTGATTGTTTTCCCAGACAGACAGCTAAACCCATACACACAATCCTCCTCAATTATTCAAGGCTTCCCTCATTTGGGATGGGGGGACTGTCACCCTGCCTGGGGAGAACAGGAGCGCTTCTCAAGTGCCCTGACGAATGCCACCGTAGGCAAGTTCGAACGGCACTAAACTGTGTTCATCCATGCCCTCTAGTGGATGAAAGACATACCAAAGTAACATGGCTTGGTCTTGATCGGCTCCAAATTGCACTTTACACCAGGTAGAAAAATGGAAATGATCATATGAAAAATGCCATTCATCATGAAATAATTTCTGTACACCTGTATCCTCATTACAAGGGTGAATCAAGTAAAACTAGCTGGTTTCGCTAGATTAGCGTTCTTGGGGATCAACTACATGATCAACATTTTAGCAAAAACGTGGGAAACACTGACTTAGGTGATGAATTCCACCACCACCACCCCCCCCCCCCCCCCCGGCAGGTTCCTACAATCCCGTGACCCTGGGAATCTTCACCATCACCTACTTCTTCCTGGCCTGCTGGACATACGGCCTGACTGTGTCCGCCGGGGTCTTCATCCCCTCGCTGCTCATCGGCGCCGCCTGGGGGCGGCTCTTTGGCATTTTGCTGGCCTCCATTACGCCGCACAATTCCATACAGGTACATCAGGACGGGTCGCCGTTCCTGGGGAAGCGCCGTATAGCCGGTGAGGCGGCGTGGTCCGCTGGCGGAGGAGGGGCCGTCACGATAGCAGAACTCTTCCCTCAGCAGAGAGAAACCTCACACTGGCGACGTTTTCCACTGACCTTGATTTTTTTGCACATTTTGAAGAAGCAAAACTGAAAATCCGTTAATGGGTACGATTATATTTCAGGAGGACAAGCCCTCAAACGCTTTCAGTTTGATTGAAGTGGTTTTTGTGGCGATTCGCAAAACTGAAATGGAAGCCGATTTTGCGAACTTGTTGCTGTGTAGGACACGATGACTTGGTTCTAGAGCTCGTATCTCATGAAAAGCTCAATCCATGTTGAGGCACGGAATCATAAATTGCAGGTGTTGTTTCCATGATGTTACTTAATGGAAACACCCTTTATGCAATTTCACTTTGTCAACAAATTTGCTTGTTTGTGCAGAACTTTAATGGAAACGCTGCAGGTTTTGATATATTAAGGAAATTGAACGGGGTCTTTAGAAGTCAGAGGGCCTCCTTCAACACCCGCTTTAGATTGATTTCCTCTTTGTTGTCCAATCAGATTTACTCTTTAAGCAGTCACGTGACTCTTTGAAGGTGCCCTATTGGTTAGTGCTGTATCGATTTCCTGGGCCGCCCAGCGTCATGTCGGCATAGATGTAGTTTAACATAATGTTTGTTGGAAGTAAAGCCCCCTCGAAGTTTTTGAATGAGCATGTTTTATGATTTGTGGCGTTTCGTTTGACAGACCTTGGCCGACCCTGGGAAGTACGCTCTGATTGGAGCCGCCGCCCAGCTTGGTGAGTGTCCGTCCGCGGTCAGCCTGCTTTTCAGAGCTCGTCTAGAGGTGCATGGAGGCACATGAGGCTTCGGGTTTGCGTCTGTTTACGAAGGTCTTTGCCAGGTGGGATCGTGAGGATGACCCTCAGCCTGACTGTCATCATGGTGGAAGCCACCGGAAATGTCACCTACGGCCTACCCATAATGCTGGTTCTGATGACGGCGAAGATCGTGGGCGATTATTTCGTGGAGGTCAGTGTTGACGTTTCGGGTTGGAGCGGGTTGGTCCATTTGGCATTATGTGTGAGCCTGTCAGTGAGTGATGAGCTCATCGCCTTTCAGACCGTGCAGAACTTGGAATCGGGCCAGTCGTGTTTCGTTAACTGCTCCGGTCTCATGTTTGCTTTTGGTGTGGGTGGTGCAGCTAGCCACCAGTCTGACGCCATCTTTTTTTCATCTGTCCTTCCAGTGACTGATTTTGAGAACCCTTCCGTTGTTTTTGCACAGCTGTCTAACTTAAGGTGGCACATCATGCTGTGACAGCTCGTTTCGCTTCTCTGTTCCTCAATGTGCCAGCAAATCTGCTTAGAGGAAGTAAAACTTCAAGGGGTGGCAGCTTGTGAATGTTGTGCAGATGTGATCCTAAGCTCTTCTGAGTGACTCGAATTTTCCCACAGGGGCTATACGACATCCACATCAAGCTGCAGAGTGTGCCCTTCCTGCACTGGGATGCCCCAGCCACCTCTCACTCCCTGACTGCCAGGTATATTGCCCCCTACAGGATTTTCCCTGCTAATGCTTCAATGAGCCCAGTACACGCCTTTAGCAAGACATTGGTGCTTCATTCTCACTGTATATTCAGGTTTGGTGTGTCTGTCCATTCAGGGAGGTTATGAGCTCTCCAGTAACCTGCTTCAACCTGGTGGAGAAAGTGGGCACTATTGTGGATGTGCTCAGCAACACCTCGACCAATCACAACGGGTTCCCTGTAGTCTCCGGGTTGAGTGATGGCTGTGAGGTATGTCCCTCCCACTAGGGGTGATTTTGTTTTCCTGGAGATTTGTCACATGATGTACTTTGGGGCTTTGCTAATCTGAATTTTGTGCTCTTAGCCAGGGAAAATCTGTGGCTTAATCCTGCGTTCCCAGCTTATCGTGCTCCTGAAACACAAGGTGAGTGTGACCTAAGGTTCCTGCAGAGGTCAGCTGAATAAGGAGCATGTCTGTCCACACTAACACCTATCAGGGTGCTTGGTGTATATGCATGCCTGTGAATGACAGTGCGATTGACCAATGAGGGGTCTGTTTACTGCGTACACGGTTGCGAATGTCAGTGCAGCAAGCCAATGAGAAGTGTGCTCATCCACGTTGTGACCGGTGTACTCTTTTCAACCAGGTGTTTGTGGAACGGGCTCGTTCTCGTCTCAATCTGCGCAAACTGCAGCTGAAGGACTTCCGGGATGCCTACCCTCGCTTCCCTCCGATCCAGTCCATCCATGTGTCCCAAGACGAGAGGGAGTGCATGATGGACCTGACGGAGTTCATGAATCCCACCCCCTACACTGTCACGCAGGTACTAGTCTCAGTCTCAGCCTTGGTCTTGGTCCTTGAGAACCAGAGACACATTTGACTAAACAGTCATGTTCTGCGACTGTGTTCTTCTGCCTCTTTTTCAGGAGACGTCGCTTCCTCGTGTCTTCAAGCTGTTCAGGGCCCTTGGTCTGCGGCACCTCATTGTGGTGGACAGTGACAACCAGGTGCGTCTGCCTTGCGAGGTCCTCAGGCCTTCGTCATCTCCAGCACATATCTCCATTCTCATTGTAAAATTCGAAAATTACTGCATCGGTTTTCAGCCAGTGGCCGTTGGGCATCCATCTAGATCAAGGTTATCACCCTGGTTTCCTGTGCTACTCCCACCCCTCCCTCATAACATAACCAGCTATCTATGCCCTGTTCTACGTACCAATCATGTTCCCGGTGCCCAGGTGGTGGGACTGGTGACGCGGAAGGACCTGGCCCGTTACCACCTGGGCAAAGACGGCCTGGAGGAGCTGCAGCTGGCACAGACGTGATGCGTGGAAGGCGACTGCCGCGCTGCTCACCAGGCCAACCCCCCCTGCCCCCAGTCAGCCCCCGCCAGAACCCGCACCGGTCGTGCATTTCAGCAAAGTCCGGAACCCGGGATGCCAATGACTGACTTTCTGGTTTCGTTCACCGAGGGTTGGTTGTGATGGGGGAGGGGATCGATTCCATGTGTGTTTTGCGACTTTTTGTTGCCCCCTCCCAGTTTGCACATAAAATAATTTATCCGTTATGTTTTTAAAGCACTTCAGAGAGAGAGTGAGTGTGTGTGTGTGTGTGTGTGTGTGTGTGGTTCTACACACACTTGGGTGTCAGTCCCGCTCTGTGGTCATTTGCAAAGCTTTGGTAGCATTGTGATATACATTAGTGTAAATGTGTAAAAAGCATTTCAAGCTGTGTGTGTGAGAGAGAGAGAGAGAGAGAGAGAGAGAGAGAGATTAGCCAGGCCAATAACGTTCCTCTTTTACTCAGAGTTTTTTGAGTGTGGTCTATTGACAGAGGGTACCACAGTTTTCTTGTGACTTTAGTTTTACTTTAGGGGAAGTTAATTTTCCTCTCCCAGATAATTGTCTTGCACATTGTACCATTAACCAATGCCTCCCACCCCTCCCATGCCAGTGTAGGTAAGACCAACCCTGCCCCCCCCCCCCCCCCCCCGGAAAAACCCTGACTCGCTTTGACCTTTTTCTCTCATGCTGGATGCTAGCGGTTTTTAACATACAGTGTTTTTTCTCGTGAATTCGCCCATTGGCTGACTGCCACACTGCCTGCGTCCTCCCCCACCCACGCCAGTACGTGACAGTATGTATCCCCCCCACCCCGGGTGATTCTCCAGGTCCTGTGTTTTTGATGGCGATTTGTCTCTTGTTGCGCCGTACAGCCTCTAGGTGGCAGAAACCCTGGTTTCTGATATATACCTGAATAAATTATGCAAATCGGGGTCAGGTTTACATGGGTCGGGTGCCAAACAATGCCAGTAGTGTGTGTGTGTGTGTGTGGGGGGGTGACTTCACAGGTGCTCTCCTGAAAATGTGTGTATATCATTGTTTTTAAATGGCACTTACTGAAAGCAGAGTGGGGTTCAGGGCAGCTTAATGATTTGCAAGGTGACCATGGGTCGTGTTTGGCCAAGGGGGCGCTAGTGTGTTGAGGAAAGGAACTTATTCTGGTCTTTGCAGGCTGTGCTAGAAACCCAAACCCACCCCCATGGCTGTATGTGGCTCCGCACTTTAAATGCTTCTTACCCCACCTCGTTTCCCATCTGCGCCCTACAACTTACAAATCCTTGCAATGTCACGTGCAAGGGGGCCCCCTACTGGCCAAGCAAGGCCCTACAGTCGCTGGTGCCCTTGGGGGTCCAGCCGTACAGTTTTTGCCAACAGCAGAGTTTACACTTTGACTAGTTATGTGCTGTTTAGTTATTTTGTTTTTAATTAAGGTGAACTTGCCTAAGTGACCCTGATCAGTTAAATAGGGTTTTTACCCACCCAACAAGCCTATCGAAAATGGACATACCAGTTAAACGGTAAACGATGTGAATCCCTTATCAGATTTTGATTTTATTCTGAATATTAAATGTCGTGTTTTAACTCAACCTTAAATAAATTAAAGTATCTCCATTTTAAAGAGCACTGTGACTGGATGAGAGAATTGTTTCGGCGTTGGCAAGTACCACCTTAGCGTACATTTATAGAAACGGCTGAAATATACTGGATAATTTTGCATAATTTTTATTTTGCCAAGCTTGATTTTCTTCTGTGATTTCTGAAATCTAATAAAGGTTTTGATGCATATGCCTATTTGTATTGCACGAGTCAGTCATGCTGTTTAATAAGAATCATTTGTATTTATACAAACAATGATAAAAAAATTATTGTATTAAATGGCGTGTTTGATGATACTGCTGGTGACTCCGTGGCACTCTTTGAGCAACGTGTCCGTATCCTAATTTTCTACCTTCTGACACACAAATTCTCAGACTAAATGAGATTACTGCAGTCCCGTTGCCGGGGTAATGCAATTGTTTAGGTGGATGTCGCTGAATGCATTTCAGTGGGAGGTCCAGAAAGCCTGGGACGCGATTTGACGGGGTAGAAATGAGATGAACGGTTCTGTTGTACCTTGCAGATTTGTACCTTGCAGATTTCCCTCGATTTGCTTATTAGTTGCTGGAAATCAATATTTAAAAAAAAATGTGCGTTGAACATGCCTTTCCATCCCGATCCATGAACCCAGTTTTCCCAGATATCAGCAAAACAATGAGAAATTCTATATATAAAAAAAAAAAAAATCAACATTTGATTAAGTTTTATTAATGCTTGCTTTCATGTTAAAAAATTTTGGTGCACAATTTAATTTTTTTTTTAACACACAACATTTGGTTGAAATTGTAACGTGGAACATCAAGTCTGGGGCGCAGTTAAGGGGGGGAGATTAGGACAGTAAAAAACTTGGAACATAACTGCATTGGTGTGGGTTTGTGGCCCAATATGATATGCATTCATGGGGCCCAAATTCTCTAGCAGAATCACAGCATAGATTTCTTTGTATATTTTTTAGGTTTAAAGGACTCCGGAGATTGAGATATTGTGTTTTTAAAGTTTCCTTGGACTCCCACAGTAAATTTTACAGAGCTGGGGTCTCCATAACTTTTGCTGTGCAATAAATTTTGCTGACTGGGAAAGGGGGGGGGGGTTCCCCAAGATTTTTGCCGGCTCGCCTACCCATCGGCTCACCTTGAAAATGCCCAAAATGCCACCTGGCTGTTCAGCCCTGCTATAAAGTTGCAGAAAGACACGACGTTGTACTGTGACCTTACGATGTTACAGATCCGAGAAATAGCGTACTAAGCAGCACGTGTTTCCCTGCTGTGTTAAGGTGGGCCTTAGAAACCCATAACGCACTAATGCAGCTCTGGATGGCGGGCTATGCGTCAGTAATGCTGTCAGAGAAGATTCACTCATTAGTCTGATGTGAACTTAATCAGATTATGGGTCCTTTTTAGTCGCAGAATACAACATAATCCATGGCAAATGGACATCGGTGCCGTCTTTATGATGTTATGCTGACAGTGCCTTTAATCCCACCCCCCACCCCCCACCAATCCCTTTCCCAACTTCATGTTGTCTCTTAATCCTGTATGTTTCAGTAATATGAAGACGGAATTTCAGTATTCTCTGTTGCGGTTGTTTTATTTTTATCTCGCGAGTTTCATGCATTTTTAAGAACCGCGCAGAACATCAGTTAACTCTGTGCTGCTGGAATCCTGAGGATTGCCTTGATGGGTAGTGTAGGAGTTGAAGGATTTGCGTAGTCAGATTTAATTTTTTAAAAAGGAAATCTATTAAAAAGTAACATGCAAAGTAGTTTATTATTATTATTTTTTTTTTTTTTTACATAAGAATTTCAAGAGAAACTGAGAGCCTCGTTTTAATGGGCTTGTCTGGTAAAGTTAGTTTGACACTTGTACTGCATGTATTATTAAACATTTATCTATCCATCCATCCATCCATCCCGGCTCCGTCAACATGCAAACTTCAGTAATTCAAAACACTTAGTATTGAGCTTCCATTGTGAGCCTTAGCAGCCAATAAACAAACCGCCAATAATGAATATCACAGGCTTTGGTGATGGACACAGACTTCCAGACACGCCCCATATTCCTGACGCATTCCTCACCATGACCCTGTCTACTTCACATTCGCAGCCCAATATTTCATTCAAACTGGAGTTCGAAAGCTTGTTGGAGCCGAATGGACAATTTTAAAGACCAACATGGCAGAAAATTCAGTTCTGAAAGAAAGGAAGTTTCGATTTTTAATGAACTTATGAGATGCAGCAGAGATTCATCTTACCCTCAGTAATCTTTAGTTATAGCTTTCAGGGACTGGGATATAGATAATTTAGAAATGTGCTGCTTTTTAAAACACTAAGTAGGATTCCAATACTTTTCCAAGACACGGTATAATAGTATAATGTATTGTTGGTGCGCTGTGGGAGGGAGGTGCTGTCCTGGCAGGGGAGACAGGTGACTGAAACCTTTTGTAGCGATTTGTTCCGCCTGTCTGTTGGGCAGAATTTAGTTTGCTCTCTTTGTGCTTCCAGTAAATCTAGGTCCCGTTCCCATCATACCAGCAAGTCCGTGCAGGGTGGATCTCTGGCTAATCTCTTTTGTTGTTTGATTCCCTCCACGGAGGAAAAAAAAAAGAACTCGAGGTCACCTGCGGTTCCGAACCACATCTCCAGCAGGTCAGTGATCTCAGAGTAGCACATGCCGTTTATAAGCCAAAAGAAAAATGGTTGAAAAGTACGACACCTGTGTTATTCTATTTTGGTATTTAAGTGACAGAATTCCACTAAAGGTGAATTAAAAACTTGCTTAATTTATTGAGAAATGCTGAAGAAGTAAATGAACAAAGGATGAGAGAAGCTGCTGGAATCTGAAGCAGACATGATGCAGGTTCGAAACTGCACAGTTTTGATCTGGAATATGGGACACAATCCACATTATAAGCACTGAGCTAAATGCCAAGTTTTAAATGGCTATTTATCTATTACAACCATTGTTTCAGTGAAAGTTGTATGCAGATGTTTATTACTTAGTAATAAGGCAATATTTGGCTCAACTATGGTTTGTCTGTTACTAATGAAATAAACTTTTCCTATATATAGAGACACAGGACTTTTCTCACTTCTGATCTAAACCATAATTTAGTCTGTTCTTATTTAACATGACACTATAATAAAAATACATCCGAAGTTAAAAATCCTGGAAGACTGCGTCAAATAGAGCAGCAGAGCACCGCCCCCAAACAGCCTCTGTGGGGCAGCAGTGAGCTCAGAGTGCATCCCCCCCCCAGGAGGCAGTGTTAGGAAGAGCAGGCTGCTGTGGGACTTGCTGGTGACCCCAGGGACTTGGTCTTGCCGTTGTCCTCTAAGGCCTGGGCGAAAAGGGCAGGGTTACGGCTGGAGTGCCGCTGGCGTCTCACAAAGGGAAAGACACTGGGGCATGATGGGAAGGAGAACATGTTAGCGTTCCGCTAACACTTGTGGCACTGCCTTTTCTAAGTCAGCCATGTTGGAAAATCCTTGACTACCGTGGAATTACAAACAGAAACTGGAGAGCATCACAGGGGACGCAAAAGCAATTAACATTACAGAACTCTGTGTAGTCTTAGTGACGAAGCTAAGCTGAAGCCAGCAGTTCACACTAAGCCCAAAAATCCCTGGAATTAATCGTTAACAACCCCAGAAACAGAACCTGTGTGTATCCCACACCAATATGAGTCTTATCCCCTTATATAAAATACATGGAATATATTACAGAAAGACCCCTTTTATAGAAGATAATAGTTTTACCTTTTTTTGGTCTCTTGTGGTTCTATGGCTCTAGCCAGCATGTTTTTGTAGAGATCGGACTTTAAATAGCGGGCGTAGGAGTCCTGAGGGTGAGAGGAGAGGCCGAGAGCCCGTTTTAATGAAGCTGTCATCCACTTTCATGGCTGTGCACAGTTAATGCTCCTACCTTCTTCATCAGGAAATAGATGTGCATCTGGGCGTCATCCAGGACAAAACGATGTGGGCTTTTCATGCCCTGCAGGGTCTTCTCCATGGTCTTGCTGTCCACGTTTACCCACTTGCTGGCTCCCGGGGCCAGGAACTGCCTGGGGGGAAGGAAGTGATGAGCCTGAGCTTTGCAGTCCCACTGGGAGTAAGCAAGTGCCACATCAGGGCCTGCTCTAAATTCAACTGGGATGCAAACTGTCCCACTGGGCCACAAGGTCGCACTCACTTGTAGACCTCTTCCACCTTCTGCGGGATCGTAGCGCTCTCGCCGTGCCGGATGTCCTCACAGGCCTCCCAGAAACAGAGGTTCTCCACTGTGAATGAAACAGCGCATGCATCAGCTACCTGCAGGAGGCGCTCATCACGATGCCAATATGGAGGAGAATTGCCTTTCATAGAGGGATCATGATTATTAATTTAGCAGATGCTAGATCCTATTTTTTTTTTTTTTTGAGAGGGCAGGGTCAGTCAGTCCCTGGAGTAACTGATCGACGGCCCAATAGTGAGGTCACTCAGCTGACTCTGGGATTTGAGCTGATGACCTCCTGCAATGAATCCCAATCTGCTGAGTCACACACTGCCCAAATAGGCCCGCAGTGATCAAATAATGAATATGATTCTTACTTGCTGACGATGCCTCCATGAAGCTGATCTACTTGGGCGGGGGGGTCTACATGCTGCTCACCACTGAACTCCTTCTCCAGGTACTCCCTGAACTTGCACCGTCCCAGAGGGTCCCTAAGGAGCTCCGTGAAGCCGAACCCCCATCGTTCCACCCGCAGCTTGGTGGGTGTCTCCACCCTGCACCAGGAGGCGTGGAAGTGAAGAGACGACAGTCACCTCTGGGGGTGTGGCCCTGAAGAGGCAGGATGGGGCGCGGTAACGCACACTCACATGTCGGCATTCAGCGTCCAGAGTGCCGTGTCATCTGTTATCCAGGGGTTGCTGGGGGGGCAGCCTTGCATCATGGGGTCATGGTTCAGGTACTGCTCGCTGAACTTAAGGAAGCTGAACACAGAAGACCAGCCATTCCCAGTTTTAGTCCTACTTTCTATAATCCTTGCAAGTCATCAAATATTCAGGTTCAATGCTGGCATATTCCAGCAAACTGGAGCTCGAAATGGTGACGAAATGATTATACGTCATTGAACCCTATAAGGAAATTCTCTTTTCATCTCCTCCATCTTGCTCTCCATAGGTGAGAGAAAGCTTGGTAGCAAAGGGCAGCTGCCCGTAGAGGCTCCCAGGAACCTGGGGGTTAAGGGCCTTGTTCAAGGACCCACAAGTGTGCTGAAGCCAGGCTTGAACCGGCGACCTTCTGATCAATATTAAGTAATTATTTGCAGTTAAATACAGTTCAATTCAGTTTAATAGTCAACCGGTTTCAATATTAGTTAGGCATCATTAATCCAGGATATGTGTGACTCTGAGATTTATGGTGAAAGATGGATGGGCAGATGGACGAAAGAACGAAATAACGAGGTTAGATTTTCACAAAGAGCAGTCCCCAGCATTTTTGTCAGAATTAACATGAAATAGATCCCCCCCCCCCACCAATCAGAGGCACAGTATACAGAATACCCAGAGATATCCCCCAGTTAGGGACTAATGTGGACTGGTGTCGAACCAGTGGTCCCCCAGCTATGCTGGGACTGAGGCTGAATCACAGGTGTTGGGGGGGGGTAGGTGGGGGAGGCTGTTATCCAACCTTTCCAGGCAGATGGAGGACTTGACCCTCGAGCGGCCCAGGGATTTCCTGATGTGTTCAATCTGGTGTCGGGAGCCATGAAAAATCACACGGGGAATATAAGAGTCAGAAAAAAGGCACAGCATGGTACACATCCAAGCCCTGATAAGAGCCATGCTGTTGTACCTTTAAACAGAATTTGTCAATATCTGAGAGCCAACAAAAGAAAACGACAACACAGATGTAGATCCTTCCGAAGCAATTTTCTTATGACAGCATTCTTAAGAGCCCACTTAATCACCCTCTTTGGTTGTTCTTGGCAACCATCCCATCAGCTGAAATAGGTTCACTCTAAATTCTTTCAGGCTTACCTCTCTTTTGTAGTAGTCCGCGTTCTGTTCTGTAAAGAAGGAAGAAACAAAACCGTCTCTAAACATGATATAAGCCACATGTTTATGGGAGTTTTACTTGCGCAAAAATGTTCTGAGGGCACAAGGTTCATTGGTTCAGAGAGATAACCAATCAGACTGTAGAAGTGGTGGATACAGGCAACTAGAGGAGGGGGGGGGGTCAACCAATCAGATGTCTTGTTCCTGCCTCCTCTAGTTCCTTAGACCCACCTCCTCTACAATCTAATTGGTTATCTCTCTGAACCAATCATTTTTCCTTCTGCCCTCAGAACATTTTTGTGAGGGTAAAACTCCCACGAGCGAATCACATGCAAGGAATCAGACAGTAGGAATTCTGCTCACACTCAGCTCCTGGCTTTACTAAGCAGACATCCAGTCTAGAAACCATGAATAATATAGCACTATTACGAGTATGTATTGTGGGACTGCTGACGTACTTACGTTAGCATGGAAAACGAGAGCAGGAAGTGAGGAAGAAGTGAGACAGAAAGATGAGCACAACGAAGTGCTGTCACACTCACACACGAGCTTCCCTCGGATGCCCTCCCACCAAAAACACTGATTATCACTTCACTTCCTTGGGTAATTTGGGGGCCCAAGGCAACAGCCTATTCTGCCTATAGCTGCCATATATATATAGATATTAATATACATATTTTTTCTTCATGACTTTGATCTTATCTAGGCCCCGAGCGGCTCTCTTGTTTGCCCGGATCCGGTCCTGTGACTGACAGAGGCGATAAACAGCAGGTACTGGCATTACGGAAAAAATGTATATGCTTAATAAAAAGCTCAGACCAGCTGGACTCGGGAGTTGTGCCGGTTCCTTCGCTCAGGGCCTTGTTCTTGAACGCTGAATGTTCCCGGCTGCAGAAAATCAGAGGGTGAGAAATCCTTAGCTGAACTTCAGATGAAGAGTGAGCTCGTTTCTCTCAAGCAGACTGACGCCGGTCTAACGCTGCATTAATACCCCTTAGCACTACTGGTCACATTTCCCATGATGCCACTGGGTACAGCCCATGGCGACACTGCCCAGTAGGGGACAGTGTGACAGCTTTCCAAAAGGACCATTCGGTCCTGGAGGGCCAGTCGGTGACACAGTATCCATGATCAGGACTGGGGTACCCTGCTTTACAGAATAAACTAACCAAATGTCGATACTGAATGCAATCTGATTTAACATGGTTTCCTTAAATCCCAATTAAAGTGCTTCAGATCAGCTCAGGACTTAACAGCAGAGAGACTATTTGGCAAATTATTACGCTGCTATTTGCAATTACATCCATTATCTCTCCGCTAACATGCAGCATTAAGCCTGAGCCGCAGGAATAGAGGTCAGATAATGGATCCGGTATTCCGGAGGTGGGATCCTCTTCCAGCTCGTTTAAAAGGCCCAACAAGTGGGGGGGTGGTGGGGGGGGAGACGCAAACACAGCATGTCTGCATTTTAGCTTCAGGCCGTCTCCCAGTCCCTTCGCACTCCTCTCTCCCAGATCCAAGCATCACCAGTCTTAGCGATGCGTCTCGTGTTTCTCGGGCAAAGAGAAAGGAGGCAGGAAGCGGCCATTTTGTCATTTGCTGGTTTTAATCCCCCCCCCCCCCCCCAGCTTCCCCCGTCCACCTGGCCGTACCAGAGTGCAGAGCGTCCCTGCCTTTTAAACACGAGCAGCACCTGACTGGGGGGCCCTACGCTGCGTGGTTTTTCGCTCAACTGTGTTTCCGTCTAATTGGCGTCAAAACGGTGGGTTTCATCAATGAAGGTGGTGTGTGGCTGAGCGGGTTGGCAGTCGCCGCCTATGACTGGAAGGTTGCCGGTTTAAATCCCACAGTCAGCAGAGTGACATCACCACTGGACCCCTGAGAGAAGTCCCTAAACCCCCAACTGCTCTAGTCTCAATAAAAGGTACATCTGCAAAATAAGCTGAATTTAGGATGTGATCCGCAGCTGCGTGGCTGCCATTCCCACCTCCTGATGCCGCCCCGGATGGGGATAATGGCCCACATAAACGCTGATGCTTATTAGCCCTGAGAGATGCTGCGCACCCAGCAGAAAGGGGCCCTAGTGACGGCCGGGATTAAGCCAGATACACACCACACTCTGCTCCTGTCCCACACTTTCATTCTCCACTCTCCTGTGTTATTCATGAACTCCAAATTACACTCAGCGAGGGTGCAGTTGCTCATTCCCGCAGCCTGCTGTCCTGTCTGTCTTCTGAAAGCTCTCGTCCCACAGAACATAGGCTTCTTCCCAGCTAAGTAAATATTTCATGATCACACTGAAGCAGTAGTGGGTTATCAGGCCTGAAGTGATATATTCCTCCCCCACAAAGTATGCATGGAGACACTCTGTGTGTCTTACTTAACGAAGATAAAACTCCCCCCCCCCCCCCCCCCCCCGTGAATTTTGCTGAGCTCAATGCTCTGGAGATGACGGAGATCGAAAATTATACCGGAAATGTTCCATATGTCCTTACAGATGTTTCCTTTGCCTTCCTTCATTGAACAAACCCGTTGTCGTGGGAGAGAACTGCACAACCCCCCAGCTCTCTGTGGGGGAATGGGACCCTGCCTATGCCTTCCTGCCAATCCTGCCAAGTTTCCCCTGTAAGTTGAAGGATCTCCTAACAGGCCTGCATGTAGATTAATGTCATACCCAGGACAAAGCAATTGCAGGTTAAGGCCCTTGCTGAAAGGCCCAACGGAGTAGAATCACTCTGGGCATTCACAGGATTTGAACCAACAACCTTCCACTTGCTTGCACAGATCCCTAGGCCCAGAGCCACCACTCTGCCCCACAACCTCAAAAAAATCCTAGAATCGCCCCCAGCCTGAGGCGATATTCGAGCTGCCAAGGTGCATTGAGTTCAGGTTTACCCAGTGTGTGCTTTACTCTAATCACAGCATACTGGGTTTTCGCCGGGGCAGATGTAGGGAGTCAGGGGTTTCGGGGGAGGTGCTTACTGGCGGTCTGTTGACGAGCCAGTAGGCCTGTTCCTGACATTCCAGCACGATGCGGTCCGCCTTGCGCCTCTGTTTGGCTGCCCTGGTAGGAGCAGAGCAGTCGATGGAGAGTCAGAAAGCATACTGGGTAATTAGCATATAGCGGTAATCACTGAACTGCAAGGTAGGGTTTTCATTTTTCTGTTTCCTTTTTCACTTAGAAATGGATTTCCGACTCTAGTGTTTAGGCTGAGGTCTGATTTAACAGATAGGAGGGAAATTATGACCACAATGTTACTTTTTAATTTAGGTAACATCATCATCCTCTTAATACGAGATTTATTCATCCATTCTCATCTGTCCCCTTGTGTGCATTTATGAAATTGATTTCATAGCTCGATGCGACAGTATTCCCGGGCTGGGGTGGGGTTTACCTGAGCTGCTCCTTCGCCTGCATCACCACGAAGTCCCAGGTGTGGTTGATCCGTTTGTGCAACATGTTGTAGCTGTCCTGCGGAGACGATGTTTAAATGCGACATTGCCAGGTCGCACGGCTGGCTGCGTTGCTGCATGGGTTCACGTTATGACTCACAGGCCGAACCCCTCCCAGGATATCAGCTGGCAGTGTCGGATTCACAAACCCTCTTACTGATGAGAACCTAAAATGCGTTGACCCTGACGCAACATGGCGGCAAGTTGGTGGATGTCTATGTGCGATCCTACTATGTGCATAATTGGTGGGAGGTTTTCTTACACAAAAATGTTCTGAGGGCAGAAGGAAAATGATTGGTTCGGATAGATAACCAATCAGATTGCAGAGGAGGCAGGACCAAGACATCTGATTGGTTGCTCCTGCCTCCTCTAGTTGCTCGGATCCACCTCATGTACAATCTAATTGGTTATCTCTCTGAACCAATCATTTTTCCTTCTACCCTCATAATATTTTGTGTAAGTAAAACTCCCATGAGCATTCAGCTATCACATGATCTCATCAAGCAATGCTTCAGACCAGCGAATAAGAATAGCATTGAAATGTACATAAATAAAAATTTTCTCTTACCTTTTCATAGTCTATCAGCTGCCCTTGCTTTCTGATATTCTTCTTAGTCAAATAAATCGCTTTAGAAGAGCAAAAGAAAGACATGGCAAGAAACTGTGTTTTTCTATTATTCTAGTAAAGGGAAGTAATGATGTAATAGGCGAGCACATGATTAATATTGGTAATCACCGTAATCTAGCTCGGAGGCTGGCCACTGCTGAGAGCTCCAGAAGTACGGAGTCTAGCAAAAAGGAGATGCTGTCCATTTGAAACTATTCAGAAGCAGCGTGACAAAGGTGCTTTGTGATTTAACATGTCAGGGACAAGGCGGGTGGAAGGCATTTTGCTACTTTAACTGGCATTGGTTCTCATACATCAGTGTTTCCCAATCCGGTCCTCGGCGACACACAGATGATCCACGTTTTTGCTCCCTCCCAGCTCCCTACCAGACAGTCTACGTTTTTGCACCCTCTCAGCTCTGGAGCCCGGACCAGATTGAGAAATACTGTCCTACACGGTAATTCCGCAGTCTCTCCAACGAATAGTTTCGATATGCGTGCCCCCCCACATGGCCACCACCCTCTCGCGCTGCCCTCCATCTGAAGAAACCGTGGGTTTTAGGTTACCTGGAAGCGATACGGCGTCTCGTCGGGCCGCAGGACGAGCGTCCTGGGGTCCTTTAGGGGGTAAATGTAGCCGTGCTTCACGATCAGATTCCCCACATGAAGTGCCTCTGAAAACACACAAAGTGGTCACTCATTTCCACGTAAACTACTCAAAGCTCAAACAAATCCACTACTCGTAGCCCAGATTTAGGCATAGTAATTCTCTAAATTTTTGTCAGTGGAATACAGTAGAACACACGATAACTAGAAACTGAGTAGGCATATTATATTTTATTTTACGGTATAGCAAGTAACTGGAAAAAACGTTGACATGGTGCACAGAATAAGCCGCGGGGATGGTGCATTCCTCATCGGAACTATAATTAATTACGAGTAATTGGGACTTTCCACTTTCCGGCTGCCTCCGCGGCCATTGGCAGTCAGGCGCTCCCGGGGGTTTCAGACCGGCGCAGCAACAGCGCTGCTAGGGGGAAGCCTAGTGTTTACAAGGGAGGGGTAACTGCTTACCGGGGCAACAGGTTTTTTGCCCATTCAAGTCTGTTAATGCATCTGCCATCTACTGCCTAAAAGTCCCCTCCTTTCCATTCCGACTTCTTTTCCAATCTGGGCTGTAAATCAGGGAAATCTGCTCCCTTGCTATTTAAAACCTCATCTGCATCGCCCGGGAATTCAGGACAACAGCGTCTTGCAGAAGTGCATAATGAGGGAGACGGATAGCGATATTTCTCCAGGCATGACTGACTGCCTCTGGCTATCAGCGAAGTTTGCATCGGGACTATCAAACCGTACAGCTCAGCATGCGTAGCGGCGCGACTCGGACTGGCCTACAGATTATTTGTACTAATAGCCTCTCAGCAGAAAGATAAATAATTCAGCAGATAAATTGACGCCAGGGGAAGAAAATCCCAAAAGCTTCAGGCGAATGGGGTGTCTATGTTATGGACAAGCTCAATTCTGACATTTATTAATTCACAGGCTCAGCAATATCAATGGAACAGAACATGCTTCTGTCAGACACGTGAATTGCATATGCTTACACATAAATGCAGCTAGGCTAATCTGTTGTATGGATGACAAATTCTATTACTTCATTTGTATTTATTATTCAAAAGACTCGTTTATTTCTGTTATTTTATTACAAAAAAAAAAAAAACCTGATGACGTCTTTCGCCAGCAGGGGCGCCATCGTCGTCACGAAGGGAAAAAAACAATCGATTAACCTCACATAAGAGCACCAGGTAACGCTTCCCTACATACTTCTCGGCCCTACTTCTTCCATGATGGAGTACTTCTGAATTAGCCACTCCACGATATCATTTCCTGGAAGGCATAGCGAGGAAGGCATCTAGTTAGAGTCGAGAAATGCATTAAGCCGTCATAAATCAAAAACGCTGAACTCGATAAATAAATTACATAAATAAATATGAGCGCAAGGAGATCGATGACAGTCTTAATGCACAGGATTCCCGAAGACCGCCGATGTATGGGCTTTCCTGTGAAGGGCTTAAATGACCATTAGGACCCGGCCCCCGGGACACTGCACGGCCGGGTGTAAGACAACCCGGGCGGCATGAAAAATTTATTTTAAAAAGTAAAATATGTATCGTGCACCTGTCATCGCATGTGGAATCACTGTGATTAACAGTCTTTGATTCTTCATCTTTATCCCCATGTCGGGATCTTGCATCGCCACAATGACTTGTTCAATCTGGGATAAGAAGAATAGTCAAAATCGTGAAATCAAGGTGACGACAGACATAGTGAAAACGTTCAACCTAGTAATATAATAATTGCTTAATGTGTGATTTGATATGTAATCGTTATATTCATCATTAAATCACCGGAGAGACACACTCATATATTTAGGCATATATATAAGTAAACTACAAGGTTTTTCCTCTGACTATCTTAACTGCACGTCAAAGACGTTATCGGATATTCCCGACTACAGACTTTCGGTTTGATCATTTATTCGCGTTATTAATTCGGCTCCTGATTACATTAAACTAAACATGCTCAGATTGTTACAACCTTTGCTTGTCGGTTATTTTTGGGATCTTTCTGGATGGGCTCAAGGCGGGGTCTGTAAGCACAAGCAAACTGCCAGCACTTTTGTTTTACATGAAAATAGTTTGATGTCGGCCTATTGCGTTATTGTCTGGCTATAATTTGGAGGCAATATTAAACAATAGGCCCATATATTGTAAATATACATGTTGTGTTGTTTTGTTGTTATCACAAACGTATAGCCTGATCATAAATTTCATGGATACCTGGATGTTGTATGTTCCATTATATTTATGAATGAATGATTTATGTGAAGTCTGGCTTAGATTCGAGAATTAATCATATAGATTAAAAAAAGTTTTCATTTAAAAACTTATCTCATATAATAAAATCCTCGTCCGAACGAACATATGTCAGAATGAAAAAACATTTAAATTATTTTTTGTGATGCATCAGTATCAATAGCTACAACGTCATAACAGATATAGATATAATGCGGTTCATACTTTTGAAGTTGATGCGTATCTCCCGAAAAAAATCAACTCCAGAAGAGTCCGCGTCTGTAAATGCCTGAACTTCGGAATCGATCCTACCTTTGTTAGGCGCGGCATCTGTGTCTTGCAGCTGTTCCCTTGGATAAAGATGTTAATTGTCATGCTTACAGCATCTCGATCTCGGCGTTTGTGAAGTTGGGATTGATGCTGTCCTGTGTTTTTTTTTTTCCTTCCACACTTAAGCTCTGCTTGTTACTGCCCCATAGCGGAGCGCAAGTGAAACGGACTACCGGAGATTTGCACTGTTTTTCTGTTAGTGTGTATAATCAAAATATGACTCAGTTTGGCCAGTTAGAAAATATGATAATAGAAAAGTATTCTTTTCCTCTCACTTTTTTTTCTTGATTTAATTACCGACTTCACGTACTTACACTGTGTCCCGTTGCACGATGTAATATTGCGAAACTATGATTTTGTGGCAGTGTTTTGTAAAGGAATTTTCCGTTTAATCATCGTCTTAGTATAAAGCTATATGGTTGTTCTGGTATCAGTGGACGTACATTATGTATTTTTTCTTCTCTTGAGCACCATGGTCATGACATGAAGCTCAGTCATTGATTACTCGCAAATGTTAGTAGTCATCCGCTGTTTATCTTGAAGATGTAAAAGTAGTGCGCGTACATCTCCTCGTTAGTATAGTGGTGAGTATCCCCGCCTGTCACGCGGGAGACCGGGGTTCGATTCCCCGACGGGGAGAGTCTGCATCTTTTTGCCTCGGTCTCAAAAGGCACCAAGCTAGAACCGGCCCCGTGTTAGTGGAAACGGGGCTTGTGACTTGTACTCATGCATAATATTCTGCGGGTCGCTCAGCAGCGCAGCATATGAAACTAGACTCGGATTGTAAGTGTGTGGTTTTGATAATTGATGTATGGATGGATGGATCCTTAATAAGAGATATAAACAATAAGGTCCAGTCGCCAACTAATCATGTAAAATACGTCATAAACTCATGGTTGTTAAACCCAGAATAAAAATGAAGACGTATAACTAGGAAAGTCAACTTGCACATTTCAATTTTGGTTCGATATAATCACGTTGTCCTTAACCCTCCAGTGCAGGAGGGGACGGTAATGCGCATCGAATGTTTCCGAACCTGTGTGCTGATACAACCGAGGAAGAGCCGATGACTTCGGGGGAGGAGGGGGCAGGCGACTCGGAAGAAAAAGCAGCAGAACCCAATGCAGCCTGTAGCCCATTCAAAGGCCTACTGTTGGACCTCTGCTTATTTTGCAATACGTCTTTAGTACGGACTGAAAAATGTCCGATTTCGATGAGTTTGAGAAGCAGTTAAGCGAAAATCGGCAAGGTAAGTTTGGCTTTGAAGATCGGTGTATGCTCCCTGTTTTAGGGTAATAAAGTGGCCGGCGTGTCCTAGCGCCGAGGATGGTGCGGAGGGCACTTCTGCTGGTTCCGAAAAGAAAAGCGCGGCTGGGAAATCGGTGCCTTTTATCCGAGCGCTCGCCGATTCTGAAACCTGCCCGATTCTTCTTCTCCCAGCTGCCGCAGGATCCCCGAAAACTGACCGCTTTGGTAAATCAGTGACATTCTTTGCTTGGCATTGTTATAGAGATCGCTAGGCCTGCATCCATCAGTGCCCGGCGTACATAACATGGACATTTCAATGAAACGTTATTGGGGTGCACTCGATGTGAAAGCCTGCGGTTTTATTTATTTAATTATTTACCATTATACACTTGGATCATAAATTGTGACCCGCGTATTTTCATTCGCAGTAACACACTATGCATGGATGTTTGTTGCAAGCGTTATATTTTCAAGATCACGTTTAAAGTTTTATGCAAATAAAAACGACCGCGACCACTTGATTTAAAGTCCGCACTTAATAACAGTGTTAGTTACTTGGTTTTTAAATACTACGACGAGTTTTCTATATAATGATATGATTTTGTCTCTTTCCGATGCACAATAGCCTTTCCCTTGGGTCCGAAATGCTGGCCCTGTCATCCGTACAGAATAAGTCTTTCTCACACGATCGCCGTTTCTTCATGATGTATAGACTCTAAAAATCAGCCGCGTTCCCTGGAATCATAACAACTGCTTTTAGGTCGTTATTGCAAAGTCTTGCACCTGTATCTACCTTTACAGCGGATAGCAGTAACTAACAATGATGTACAGTTATATAACAATACACATATAACTTCATTAAAGTGCAGAGAATCCAGTAAACTGAATAAACTTAAGCCATACTAACGCAACTGAAATATACAACATGCGTTACAACGGAGTCGAAAGTAGGATTGATTTATGTACCTATCAAATGGCAATCTTGTCATATCAGCTCCTTATCACTAAATCACTAAAATGTCATTCGAAACGACCTGATTCGGCTAGACGAGCACTAAGTGCCGCCGTGTTTGATAAACTAGCAGTTCCAGTCATTCATATCTGCGCTCTGACTATGCCTGCGATTGCGGTAATTGGTTATTACCGATTTACGTAAGATGCATTGGCCGCTCCGTGTCTGTACTTTTGCAGCGGTGCATTACCGTAACGCTGTTATAACTGATGCATGAAGCTGATTCCTCGAGCAGCACCTGCGTTTAAATGCTTCACTGAAAACTGCACCTTCAGGGATTTATTTAAGCTTCTATATGAAGGACCTGCTGGGATAGAAAGGTGATATTTTATTGCTAGTTTAATAAAGTGCTGTCTGTCAGATTGAAACGATATTAATTACCCATCCATCGTCCAACCAGTTATCTTAGTCAGGCTCCCCTGGAGCCTATTCCAGGCAAATTCCCCATACAGAGAGCAGAGGCAAAATTCAGGCCTCCAGACTCGGAGGCGTGAGGCAACTGTACTCACCACTGTGCTCCTATATCATTAATTAGTCTGGTTATGTTTTTATTGTTTCACAACAGACTGACATTCAAGGGGATGTCCTTGTGCCCTTGAAATTATTAGCCATTGAGAGATGGGTGTGTTTGTTTCAGGAGGGTGTGATTGAATATGTGAATTGAATGGAGGTGCTTCATTCTGGTGAGGAAACTGGGGAGTTAGACCCCGTACCACATCTTGGTCTCCGTAAGTGACTTTTAAGGCATAGCGCTGGGTCAGTCAGCATCCAGCACCCCAGGGAAGTTGGTAATATGATTACTCTGTGACTCATGGGCTTCAAACCCACAACCATCCGGACACACATTCATAATCCCTCTGAGTTACACATCTTGGATTTATCGAAATGGATGGTAGGGGGGCAGTCATGTCGCTCCGCCCACCGTCTCACTGGTACCAACGGTGTCGTCCCCCAGAGCGGGAGAAGGAGCGACACAAGAAGCGTAGCCGCAGCCGGTCTCTGAGCCGTGGCGAGAAGCACCGCCGCTGGAGCAAGGACTCCAGGGGGCGGAGTCACGAGAAGCGCAGCAGCAGCCGCGACCGCAAGGGTCGTGACCGACGGAGCAGCTCACGCGAGCACAAGAAGCACAGGTACCCCCCCTCACGGTCCCGGTTACAGGCACTGAAGCTGATATCTAGCATGGTTTGAGGCCTCTTAACAAGTTTCTTTCACAATCAACCAATTGGTTTCTTCGTGGTGGGAAGGGGGACTGTACCCATATTAAATTTTAACTGGCGTTTATAAGTAGCCCCCGCCATAGCGATGGGACCTCAAAGCCAGCCTAAAAAGTGGCGCATGGTCACACCCTCATGACCTTAAACTGCCTGCGATCCAAAGTTAAATGTAAACATTCTGCCATCTGTTTGTTTTTGCCAGATTCTGAGTGTTTACACTGTATTGTTTGGGGAAAACAACCTTCTGTTTTGTGTTTGGGCAGCTACTCTCCTCGGAGAAGCCGTAAGAAAAGGACATACAAGTACTGGGATGTTCCCCCTCCGGGATTCGAGCACATCACCCCCATGCAGTACAAGGCAATGCAAGGTTTGGATGCGACGCTTCCATGTGTGCTAGTTCAGTATTGCAAGGTTATGGTATATTGGTTGCAATGAAAGCATTTATTCTGGAGTGCCCTCCTCCCCCCTGCTGGTCAAAGAGGGAATAACACTTGGGATGATTTCAGACAGTGTGAAGAGAGCTTAAACCTAGGGGTTAGAAGCAAATGAAGGCGACGATCCGGATGTTCTGGCCGTCCCTGGTTGGGGTCTTGAAGCCCTTTCTCCTCCCCACAGCTGCAGGGCAGATCCCCACGATAGCTTTACTGGCAACATCCACCACCAGCGGCGTGGCAGTGACGCCCACCCAGGTGCCGATGGTCGGCAGCCAGATGACCCGGCAGGCCAGGCGGCTTTATGTCGGCAACATCCCCTTCGGCCTGACGGAGGTGAGTCCAGGCAAAGTCCCGCGTTGCCTTCTGTCATGCATACTGGTGTCATGTGTAGCTCAGTGAGTTAGGACACTGAGCCGGTCACAAGAAGGTTGTTGGTTCAAATCCCTTGGGCAGCAGAGTGATTTCACCATTGGGCCCCCGAGCGCAGCCCTTAAGCACTATTTGCTCTAGGAACTGTCTGGTCCTGCTTCTTCAATGAAATGTATGTTGCTTTGGATGAAAGTGTCCGCAAAATAAATAGATAAATGTACTAGACTTGTCAGTCATTTTTTTTCTCGTTTGCCTGTTTTGATGTCTTCAGACGTCTGCCTGTCTTCATTCAGTGTGTCTGCCTGTCTTTTTAGGAGGCCATGGCGGATTTCTTCAATACCCAGATGCGATTGGCTGGCTTATGTCAAGGTCCCACCAATCCCGTCCTCGCTGTTCAGATAAACCAGGACAAGAACTTTGCCTTCCTTGAAGTAAGAGTCTTTCCTGCCTAATGGCTGCTGTGTCCAGGCGGAGACCGCAGCCTTCCCTGATTAACGACGTTCTTCGTTCTGCCCTAGTTTCGGTCCGTGGATGAGACCACGCAGGCAATGGCCTTCGACGGCATCATTTTCCAGGGTCAGTCGTTAAAAATCAGGCGGCCCCACGACTATCGCCCCCTGCCTGGCATCTCAGAGCAGCCCGCCTTCCACGTACCAGGTCCGTTTTGCTTGTCGCCGTCATAACCTTAATCTTTATTTACCTTTGAAGAGCCGATCGGCAAGGCCAGTTTTTTGTACTCGTTACGGACTGACTGTCCTTCGCAAGCTGCGGATGTCTTGTCATATAAAGAGGGAGACTTTCACTTTTATTTACTTAATGTTGTAAATATTTAGCAGACAGTTTTATCCAAAGTGAAGAATGTTTTTTTTTTTTTTTTTTTTTTTTGAGAAATCAGGGTCAGCCTGTCCCTAGAGCAAACTCGCCGGCCCAGTGGTGTGATCACCAGTGATGTGAACCAGTGATCTTCTGATGATAACGCTGGCATCCTAACCAGCTGAGCCACACACACACACACACAGCTCAGTCACTCACTTCTTACTGTTAACATAGGGGTGTTGTGTGGCTCTGTGATGTTTGCCCATGAAAAGAAGGTTGCTGGTTGGCAGGGTTGGCAGAGTGATTTCACCACTGGGCCCTTGAGCAAGGACCCTAACCCCCAAATTGTTCTAGGGTTGCTGGCTCCTATTCTAGTTAAAAATTCTGGACACACCTACTGAAAATGACTTGTTTTTCAGCAAGATAATGACCCAAAGCCCACCTTGAAGGTTATGCAAGTAGCTTATTACCTTGTGAACTAGGAAAGAGATGGTCCCCACAGCCCCCCAACCTAAACTCTATAGAGCTGGTTTGGGATCAGTTGGATGAGAGTAAGAGTAAGGTAGCCAGCTTGCGCGCAGAACTTGTGGAAACTCGAGGACTGTTGGAGAAACGGTCCAGGTGGGTACATATGTTAGCTGGTTGAGTCCGCAATGCTGTCATCGAAGCCAATGGCTCCTATTTTGAAGAGACAAAAATTTTGTCTTTGCAGTACTTCATATGCATAACTTCCATGCCCAAAGGCCTTTTACTATAAGGTGAATAACAGCTAAAATAGAGACAAATGCATTAAGAGCAGGTGTGTCCATACTTTTGACTGGTGCTGCATGTGTCAGCATCTCCCATGGAGAGCAAGATGGGAGAGACAAAAAACAGTCGTCAAACTGCCCCAGTATTTAGGTATTTTTTTGCTGGAGTTACATTTATCTGATATTATATAGGAGATAACGACGTCATACTGATTTGAAGTTGGCTTATTTCACTCGCGCCGTTTGCTCGTGGTCATTATCCGGCATGTTGACGGTTTGCTGTGATCGGCCGGCTTTGGGCGCCGTGCCGCTCTGTCTGCAGGGGTCGTCTCCACCGTGGTTCCAGACTCGCCACACAAGCTCTTTGTCGGAGGCCTGCCCAACTATCTCAGTGACGATCAGGTACCCCGCCCTCAGTCTCTGTCGCCGGGGAGCCGACCCACAACCCTCCTGTGTTTCTGTCCCACTGCTGCACGTGGAACTCAAGCAGGCATGCACACACACGCACACGCACGCACGCACGCACGCGCACGCACATACATACATAAAATAAACACTCGTCTCTGTGTAACTGATTAGTAGGAAAAGAAAGCCTGTCAAAGTTACCTCACCGCTTAAAATTCATTACAAGATACTGGGGGGTCAAATGTCAGCATCATGTTTAAAGCTAGCTGCTGAAAATAGCCGCACATTTGAGGTTTTTTTTTTTTTTTTTTAAAGATATTCATGGGATTTATTAAACATTTATTAGACATGTAGGTAATGAGTTGACAGTTACATTACGCTCATTGTTTATCCAGCTGTAAATTATGAAGATATTGAGACCCCCGCTAATGTAAAAGGTACGTTTCCCAAAACCTCATGTTATCGACTTGCATAGTTGGAACCATTCAGTTGTTATCTAATGTTGTTAGCAAATAACCTTATTAGCAACAAAGGCTTTGGGAAACGTGCCTTACAGCTGGCGGCTTGCCAAACCAGTCACGTAGCCAGTCCCTGTGCTGCCTGTTGCTGGGTACCCTGGAATATTTGTATATCGGGTTAATTGCTGAGTGTTAGTCGGATGAATCAGCCGCGTCGTTTTGCTGCATGAAAATTTAAAATCGAGTCATCTGCGCGTCACCTAACTGACGAATACCTCCACATTGCCGTACACCTGTGTTTGCCCAATCCCAGTCCTCGGGGAACCGCCGACTGTCCACATTTTCGCTCCCTCCTAGCTCCCAGCCAATCAGGAACACCGAATACCTGGTACAGGTGTGCTGAGAGGAAGCAAAAACGTGGACTGACCGGGGGGGTACCCCCGAGGACTGGGCTGGGAAACACTACCATAGACTGTGCTTGAAATGTGGGGGAGATCGACCAAGTCCCCAAACGCTTCAGTATTCGCAGACGTGCCGTGTCTCACGTCCATGTCCGCACACTGAGAACGATGACTTCACATCCCGTTAACAGCGATGGGGAGCTGCGGAAGAATCGTTCCCTACATTGCTGTGTCGCTCGAAAGGCAGAAAATACTTCGGACCTTTTTCCCGGTGAACGATTATCAGCTTCACTGGAGTTTTCACATCGTGCCCCATGCCCTATTCTGTTATGACGTCAGTGATGGATAATATTACCATAACAACATGCACAGATGAGGTCGTCTTACTCTGAAAGTGTTGAAAGGGTCACATTTTAGACATTTTCTACTTCTCATTAGCATCTTTTATGATTTTTTTTTTTTCTTCCTATATCGCCACCCCACTGAAATCGGCCCATTATAGACATAATCCATACAGGCTGTGACGGTCATGGAGCGACCGCACAGGGAAGCCCTTTGAGGAGACCGATACAGGAGGCACACACAGACTTTCGTGCATATACATACCTGTTTATTGTGCTTAGGTAGGGGCGCAAACCTGAGCGCAAGGGGGTATTTGTGCACGAGGGGAGTGCCATCCGTGTCGATTGTTTGGTCTTTGGGTTGTTTGCTCTGGCCAGCAGCTAAAGGGTGCCGGGCAGAAACGAGGGAATATTTCTTTGGTTCCGGGCCTAATTGGCCTAGCCCGTGTGGGTTATGGCCAGGGGGGGAGACAGAGGAGGCCCTGATCAAGCCACCTCTGTATTGTCCTTTCTCAGGTGACATAGGGATGGATTGGGTTTTCATCCATTAAGGAAATCTGTTTACTTGCAGAGTTGAGAAGTTGGGCGGGTGTCTCAGAGTCTCTTTGTTTGTTTAGGAGTTAATTGATTGTTATGTGTTCCCCGTTGTTTGTAAATGGTGCTGGCCGCCGGATATATGTTTGCTGTTTAGTCGTGGGGGGAAAGTCTTTTTTTTTATGGTGTATGAGCACAGAGGCTCTGGGAATGGGGTGATTTTGTTCTCTGCATTTAAGAGATTACCCAACCTTGCTGTAATTAGGAAGTTTTTGACCGTTGTTTTTAATCTTTAGGAATTGGGACAATGGATCCTTATTGTGTGATTCTTTTTCCCCTAAAAATTAAAACTATTTTCTTATTCTCACGCTGACCCTGATTTTTTTGGCCAAATCCACTCCCACTAAACAGCGTCCGCTCCGCAACCTTTCACACTGGTGTCAGAAGTGGGATGCCATGAGGAGGCAGTAGTGAGTGAGTTTTCTTTTTTTTTTGCATCAGTATTTTCTGCTGTATTTTTTTTTTTTTTTTTTTTTTTTTTTTTTTTTTTTTTTTTTTTCCTGCGCTGTCATCGATTGGCCTTCTGGGGTGGAGGCGATGGCGCCAAAGAAAGGTGCCTCCACAGAGAAGAAATTTGGCCCGCAGGAGACCATGGCCATTGGAGGGGAAGAGGAGGATGGTATTGAGCCTGTGATGGCTAGCGTGGCTGAAGATTCCTCTCTTCAGCAGCTGCAGGACATGCTCCGTAGCCATATGGTATGGCAGCAGGCACGAGATGTTCAGTGGGAACAAGAAGCAGCACGTCAGGAGACCCGGTGGAAGACGTTGCAACATCAGTTTAGCCTCCTACAGCGGGAGGTACACGTCAGAACCGCACCAGATCCTGGGGTTGCTGCTAATGCTGCTGGTGGACGTGAGCCACCAGAGAGAACGTCAGCCATGGGACGTCATCCAGCACCATTGGTTAGTGCACCTCAGACGAGTAGCCAAATTAGAACTCAGATAGAGAGGGAACCTAGACTGCAACGATTGGGTGAGACTGATGATGTAGAACATTATTTAGTGACGTTTGAGCGAATCGCGGTGGCGTGTCAGTGGCCAACAACTGACTGGGCAGTTAGACTGGCGCCCCTCCTGACGGGCAAGGCTAGGGCTGCTTATGTCAGTATGGAAAAGGATGACGCCCTTAGTTATGCACTATTGAAGGAGGCTATCTTGGCAAAATATGATATCAACCAGGAGACTTACCGACTGCAGTTTCGTGGAGCAGAGGTGGGCGAAGAAGAGACCCCAAAGGAGCTGTATGTCCGGCTGCGGGACCTGTACCAGAGATGGGTCCAACCACAACACCACACCAAAGAGGAGATTGGAGAGACTATCATTTTAGAACAGTTCCTGCGTTTGGTCTCTCCAGAACTCCAGGTGTGGATTAGGGAGCGTAACCCTGCATCTGCTTCTGATGCTGCTGCGCTGGCAGATGTCTTTGTGGCTGCCCGACGGAAGGCCCAGTCTTGGTCATGTGCTCGGTGGAGACGGGACAGAGATTCCAACAGGTCCATCTCCAATAGGGCCACCCGGCTGTCTCCGCCTTTGATGAAGATCAGCAGTGGGGGTAAGTCTGTGGCTGATAGGGGTGGTCCGGTCAAACAGAGCCCTGTATTGAGGACTAGTGGCTCTAAACCTTTGGTGTGTTATCAGTGTGGGCAGGAGGGTCATATAAAACCAAAATGTCCAAATAATCCAGCCAACCAATCTTGTATATGTACCGTGCCTGGGCTTAGTTCCCCTAAGAAGCCTGTAGCTCTCCATTGTCATGTTGTAGTCCTGAATGGGCGGGAGGTTAAGGCACTGGTCGATACTGGTAGTATGCAGTCTTTAGTGTCTTCTGATTTGGTCCCAATCCAGTTAAGGAACTACTCTGTGATGACCCAACTGAAGTGTGTTCATGGGGAAGAGAGAATGCATCCAACTGCCAGGGTGTATGTGCAGGTTTTTAGACAGACTTACTTACTGGAGGTTGGGGTGGTGGATAACCTGCCATATCAGATGATTTTGGGACAGGACTTCCCATTGCTGCTTGATTTAGTACCTGGGAGTGGTGAGTGTAACATGACAGTGACGAGGGCTATGGCTAAAAAGAGGGAGGAAGAAGTACCGCTTCCTGTATTGCCTTTTCAGAATGCAGACATTGAAGCTCAGCCTGGGAAGTCCAGGAAGACAAAAAGACAGAGGAGACAGGAGAAGTTTCAATTTGGGGCGGCTCAGGGTCAAGGAGAGGTTTGCCCCGAAATGTTGGAGGTTCCTTTAGAGATCCCTCCGGATATGAGCTTAATGCAGCAACAAGACGCAGATATTGGCCCATTATATCAGCAGGCTCAGGCAGAGCAACTCAGTGGTAATGGAGGAGAGACTTCCAGACAGGGGTTTGCCATTAAGAATGGTGTGTTGTTTAAAGT
Source organism: Brienomyrus brachyistius (assembly GCF_023856365.1). Taxonomy (NCBI): domain Eukaryota; kingdom Metazoa; phylum Chordata; class Actinopteri; order Osteoglossiformes; family Mormyridae; genus Brienomyrus; species Brienomyrus brachyistius. The sequence goes on along the minus strand of NW_026042404.1, from coordinate 231,957 downwards.
GGGAGGTGCAGAGGCAAGGATGGTAGTGCCTCAGGAAGTTAGGGGGGTAGTCCTTGACTTAGGCCATTCGATTCCCTGGGCAGGCCATTTAGGCAGACAGAAGACAGTTTCCCGAGTCAGCCGCTATTTTTATTGGCCAAATATGGCCAAAGATATTGCTGAGTTCTGTAAAACATGTCCCGAATGCCAGAAAACTGCCAGTAGGTGTGCCCCAAAGGTCCCCTTAGAGCCTCTGCCGGTAGTAGGGACACCTTTTGAGCAGTTGGGGATGGATGTGGTAGGCCCCCTTGAGCGCAGTAGAGCTGGAAACAGATTTATGTTGGTCATCACAGATTATGCCACTAGGTACCCTGAGGTTTTTGCTTTGAAAACAGTGAAGGCTAGGACAGTAGCCACTTGTCTTGTGCAATTGTTTTCAAGGGTGGGGTTTCCTAGGGCTATAATTACAGATCAAGGGTCCAACTTTATGTCCAAGCTCCTTAAGCAGGCTTATGGATTGTTAGGGATAAAGGGTATACGGATTACACCCTATCATCCACAGACCGATGGTCTGACTGAACGGTTTAACCAGACCCTCAAGCAGATGTTACGGAAGTTTGTTAGTGAAACCGGAGCAGATTGGGACAACTGGCTCCCCTATCTTCTCTTTGCATACCGGGAGGTCCCGCAGGCTTCGACGGGATTTTCACCTTTTGAGTTGTTGTATGGCCGGGATGTGCGGGGACCCCTGGCATTATTAAAAGAGATCTGGATGCAAGAGGAAGATCTGCCACAGCCAAAGAACATCCTCTCATATGTGTTGCAGATGAGGGAAAGGCTGAAGAGTATGGCGGAGCTGGCACAACAGAACCTCGAACAGGCACAGCTGTGTCAAAAGTATTATTATGACCAGAGAGCCCGTGTTCGGAGTTTTGTAGAAGGTGACAAAGTGCTGGTGATGTTGCCAAGTGACTCCAGCAAATTGTTGGCGAAATGGCAAGGCCCTTTTGAGGTCACTCGGAAGCTGGGGTCTACAACCTATGAGGTTGCTAAGCCAGGGCAAAAGCACCCCAGACGGGTCTTGCACATCAACCTCCTGAAAGAGTGGCGGGAACGACCAGGTTCAGGTGCTGAGGTACTTTTGATCCGACGAGTGCCAGAGGAGGATGAGGTGGAGGAGCAGTACCTACCTTTACCAACGGGGGGCACCCTTGACCTCAGCCATCTCTCCCCGGCTCAGCAAAGTGACATCAACGGTCTTTGTGGCCTGGGCCTGTTCAAGGAGCAGCCAGGGCATACCACGCTAGTAACTCACCATATCACCCTATGTGAGAGCGCCGTACCTCGACGCATGAGCTACCGCATCCCTGAACGGCTCCTTGCTGGATTGAGGAAGGAGGTTGACCAGATGCTGGCCATGGGCATCATTGAAAGATCGAAGAGTGAGTGGTGTAGTCCGATAGTGTTGGTACCCAAGAAAGATGGGACCCTCCGGTTTTGCGTTGACTTCAGGTATCTAAATTCGGTTTCTAAATTTGATTCATATCCCACTCCTAGAATTGATGACCTCATTGACTCTCTAGGACATGCCAATTGGGTAACCACCTTGGACCTTGCGAAAGGTTATTGGCAGGTACCCCTTAGTGACCCTTCCAAGAAACTAACTGCTTTTCGGACCCCCTGGGGTCTTTTCCATTTTTCTAAAATGCCATTTGGGTTGCATGGAGCTCCCGCAACCTTTCAGAGATTAATGGACCAGGTGTTGGCCGGCACAAATGGCTACGCGGCGGCGTATCTCGATGACATCATCGTGTACAGTGCATCGTGGGAAGATCATGTCCACCATGTGACGGATGTTTTGGGCAGGATTGCAGCTGCAGGTCTTACCATCAACCCTGCTAAGTGTGCCATTGCCAAGAGGGAGGCCGAGTACCTGGGCTATGTGATTGGTGGGGGGATCATCAAGCCACAGGTGCAGAAGCTTGAGGCTATTCAGAGGTGCCCCTTTCCACAGACTAAGACTCAAGTGCGGTCGTTTCTGGGCATGGCTGGATGGTATAGAAGATTTGTGCCCAATTTTTCTGTTAGGGCAGCTGCCCTTACAGAGTTGACACGTAAGAATTGTCCAGTCCAGGTGCAGTGGTCTGAAGATGCCAGGAACGCTTTTGAGGACATACAGCATGCGCTGTGTGATGAGCCGGTATTGTATTGTCCTAATTTTAAAGAACAATTTGTGTTGCAGACTGATGCTTCTGATACAGGTATAGGTGCAGTGCTTCTCCAGGGTGAACCAGACCAGAGGCATCCAGTGGCGTACATCAGCCGTAAACTGTATCCGAGGGAGGTGCGATACTCAACAGTCGAGAAGGAGTGCCTGGCGGTCAAATGGGCCCTTGACACCTTCAGATACTACCTCCTGGGCCGCGAGTTCCTCCTGGAGACAGATCATCGGCCGCTGCAATGGATGGACCGCATGCGGGACTCCAATGCACGGATTACCCGCTGGTACCTGTCCATGCAGCCGTATCGCTTCACCATCAACTACATCCCGGGGCGGAGCAATGCTACGGCTGACTTCCTCTCCCGCCTGCCAGCGTGAGACCAGAGGTGGGGGGGTGTGTGACGGTCATGGAGCGACCGCACAGGGAAGCCCTTTGAGGAGACCGATACAGGAGGCACACACAGACTTTCGTGCATATACATACCTGTTTATTGTGCTTAGGTAGGGGCGCAAACCTGAGCGCAAGGGGGTATTTGTGCACGAGGGGAGTGCCATCCGTGTCGATTGTTTGGTCTTTGGGTTGTTTGCTCTGGCCAGCAGCTAAAGGGTGCCGGGCAGAAACGAGGGAATATTTCTTTGGTTCCGGGCCTAATTGGCCTAGCCCGTGTGGGTTATGGCCAGGGGGGGAGACAGAGGAGGCCCTGATCAAGCCACCTCTGTATTGTCCTTTCTCAGGTGACATAGGGATGGATTGGGTTTTCATCCATTAAGGAAATCTGTTTACTTGCAGAGTTGAGAAGTTGGGCGGGTGTCTCAGAGTCTCTTTGTTTGTTTAGGAGTTAATTGATTGTTATGTGTTCCCCGTTGTTTGTAAATGGTGCTGGCCGCCGGATATATGTTTGCTGTTTAGTCGTGGGGGGAAAGTCTTTTTTTTTATGGTGTATGAGCACAGAGGCTCTGGGAATGGGGTGATTTTGTTCTCTGCATTTAAGAGATTACCCAACCTTGCTGTAATTAGGAAGTTTTTGACCGTTGTTTTTAATCTTTAGGAATTGGGACAATGGATCCTTATTGTGTGATTCTTTTTCCCCTAAAAATTAAAACTATTTTCTTATTCTCACGCTGACCCTGATTTTTTTGGCCAAATCCACTCCCACTAAACAGCGTCCGCTCCGCAACCTTTCACACAGGCATTTAATAGTTTACCTATTTATTTTGCAAAAGTTAATCGCAAAACGTTTTGCGTCCACCCCTGCATTGTAACATTTTGAGCTCCGGTGTCCCACTCACTTTAGCCTAAACTGTTAAAAATGGCAAGACTCAGCCCACAAGATAGTGATCGCGGTTTCAGTGAAAGGTAAGTGAGAAGTGCAGTCAGTTTGTTTTTCTTTGATTTTTTTCCTCCTTTTCGGATTGTCATCGTAATCTTTCTTATCCAGTGTGAGTCACATGTAATCCAAGTCAAGAGGAAGGCTGTACCAAAGCAGCACTGGGGGGAGAGAGTTTGAATCCAGCAGAACTGTTAATGTATTTCACGTCAAAGCCAGTAAATGTGCCATAGACAGGTGAAATGGAAACCGCTGCTTGTATCCTGGTGTTTACATTTTTTTTGCAGTCCCTGCTACCGCTTTGATACTTACAGCTCTTTCATTTTTGTTCCCCACTTTGTCCCCAGCTAGGGGCCTGTAAGATCGTTAAGTCTTCGCTCATAATTTGTTCAGTAGTACTGACCTACTGCTGCCATGCCAACATGTAACACAAGGCAAGTAAGACATTCCGTCCCTCGCACGGATATCCTCCCTGTCGACGGCCTGCCCCTGTGGGGGGGCTCTGTCCTGGAGTGCTCTTAAGCATATGGGGTCCTTTTTTTGGGGGTTGAAGGCTGGGGAGAGACTTATTATGCTGATCACAGGGTATAAATTTGATTTTTTTTTTTTTTTTGCCCCTAAGAGAAGGTAGGAGGTAGCGCCCTCTTGTGGCTGCCAGTGTCCCAGGTGACTCCTTTCTGAAGTCAGTGGTTAATGCGGCTTTACAGTAGATTCCTGTAGAATAAGTGAGGAATGATGTTAGCAGAGCTATTTCGTCCTGTTTGGCTTCAAGCCGTGGCCCCTTTAGCAGGACCCTGTGGCGGCTCTTAGCTTTACCTGTGAGTTTATCTCCTGTAGGCTTTGTCCCTCTAATTAACTGCACCAATGTGGTTCTTGGTTTTAAGAACAGGAAGTCAGTGATTCGGCTGGGTTTGTGTTCTGCCGAGTCGCCCCCCCCCCCCTCCACATTGTATACATGGAACACTTAACATATAATTAGCTGTTTTTATTTAGTTTTTTTTTATATACCATCTAGCTTAATTATTGTGGCCCTTAAAATCAGATGCAACTCGGTCCATATTTCAAAATTCGTAGTTGGAATTATCAGAGAACTTGATTAGGAATTCAGTTGTGTTGTATATGCTGTAGGATGGGGGGGGGGGGGAATCTGTGTTATCATTCATTGACAAGAATCAAAATAGTTACTTTTGTACGCTCCCAGTAAGTAAGTCATGCAGAAAGGGCACAGGGGGCTTTGAGCTCTAGTGTTGCACCGTAATGTCGAGCCACTTGTCATAAAGCCATTTTCCTGATGTCTTCACTGTTTCCTCATGTCGTTTTGCAAAGTTTAACATGCTGCTTCTCCCACAGTTAAGATTAGCATTTCTAGCGAGGCGCCGTGCCTGGACTGTCGGGCTAATCGCCCCCCCGCGTCTCCTCCTCTTGCCCAGGTGAAGGAACTCTTGACGTCGTTCGGACCTCTTAAGGCCTTCAACCTTGTGAAGGACAGTGCCACGTCACTGTCTAAGGGTTATGCTTTCTGTGAATACGTGGACATCAGTGCCACTGACCAGGTGCGTGAGGTGGGGCAGCAGCTGGAAGGTCTGGGGTGACTCGGGGCTTCCGGATGGAATTGCTGACGCTTGTGTGGGATGCATCCCGCAGGCCGTGGCTGGACTCAATGGCATGCAGCTCGGAGACAAGAAGCTCATCGTCCAGCGGGCAAGCGTGGGGGCTAAGAATGCCAACGCTGTGAGTATTTGCCCTCGGCTGCCGCCTTTCTGATGTCCTAAACCCAACTTGGTTCCTGGGTGCCTCCCAGGAAGCTTAATGCCCCTATTTCTTGGGTTTATTTGGGTCCATGTAAATTTCTCGCTGTTACTCGAGACGATTGGACGATCAGGGGGTATCTGACACTCTTGTCGCCCCCCGGGACAGACGGCCATCATCGAGACGCCGGTGACGCTGCAGGTTCCAGGGCTGCAGCGGCTGCAGAGCTCCGGCATGCCCACGGAGGTGCTGTGCCTCCTCAACATGGTCATGCCCGAGGAGCTGGTGGACGACGAGGACTACGAGGAGATCCTGGAGGACATCCGGGAGGAGTGTTGCAAGTACGGCAACGTGCGCTCCATCGAGATTCCGCGGCCCGTCGATAGCGTGGAGGTGCCTGGCTGTGGCAAGGTGGGACCCGTACTCTCCTGTACCAGTGGCAAAAAGAAGACCTCTGTAGGCACTAAACACAGGCTCATGGGAGCATTTCTTGCACAAAAGTGTTTTGAAAACGGAATAATTTTTTGTGTAAGAAAAACAATCTGATTGGTTCAGATAGGCGACGGACAATCTGATTGGTTCAGATAGGCGACGGACAATCTGATTGGTTCAGATAGGCGACGGACAATCTGATTGGTTCAGATAGGCGACGGACAATCTGATTGGTTCAGATAGGCGACGGACAATCTGATTGGTTCAGATAGGCGACGGACAATCTGATTGGTTCAGATAGGCGACGGACAATCTGATTGGTTCAGATAGGCGACGGACAATCTGATTGGTTCAGATAGGCGACGGACAATCTGATTGGTTCAGATAGGCGACGGACAATCTGATTGGTTCAGATAGGTGACGGACAATCTGATTGGTTCAGATAGGCGACGGACAATCTGATTGGTTCAGATAGGCGACGGACAATCTGATTGGCTCAGATAGGCGACGGACAATCTGATTGGCTCAGATAGGCGACGGACAATCTGATTGGCTCAGATAGGCGACGGACAATCTGATTGGCTCAGATAGGCGACGGACAATCTGATTGGCTCAGATAGGCGACGGACAATCTGATTGGCTCAGATAGGCGACGGACAATCTGATTGGCTCAGATAGGCGACGGACAATCTGATTGGCTCAGATAGGCGACGGACAATCTGATTGGCTCAGATAGGCGACGGACAATCTGATTGGCTCAGATAGGCGACGGACAATCTGATTGGCTCAGATAGGCGACGGACAATCTGATTGGCTCAGATAGGCGACGGACAATCTGATTGGCTCAGATAGGCGACGGACAATCTGATTGGCTCAGATAGGCGACGGACAATCTGATTGGCTCAGATAGGCGACGGACAATCTGATTGGCTCAGATAGGCGACGGACAATCTGATTGGCTCAGATAGGCGACGGACAATCTGATTGGCTCAGATAGGCGACGGACAATCTGATTGGCTCAGATAGGCGACGGACAATCTGATTGGCTCAGATAGGCGACGGACAATCTGATTGGCTCAGATAGGCGACGGACAATCTGATTGGCTCAGATAGGCGACGGACAATCTGATTGGCTCAGATAGGCGACGGACAATCTGATTGGCTCAGATAGGCGACGGACAATCTGATTGGCTCAGATAGGCGACGGACAATCTGATTGGCTCAGATTGGCGACGGACAATCTGATTGGCTCAGATTGGCGACGGACAATCTGATTGGCTCAGATAGGCGACGGACAATCTGATTGGCTCAGATAGGCGACGGACAATCTGATTGGCTCAGATAGGCGACGGACAATCTGATTGGCTCAGATAGGCGACGGACAATCTGATTGGCTCAGATAGGCGACGGACAATCTGATTGGCTCAGATAGGCGACGGACAATCTGATTGGCTCAGATAGGCGACGGACAATCTGATTGGCTCAGATAGGCGACGGACAATCTGATTGGCTCAGATAGGCGACGGACAATCTGATTGGCTCAGATAGGCGACGGACAATCTGATTGGCTCAGATAGGCGACGGACAATCTGATTGGCTCAGATAGGCGACGGACAATCTGATTGGCTCAGATAGGCGACGGACAATCTGATTGGTTCAGATAGGCGACGGACAATCTGATTGGCAGATTGTCCGTCGCCTATCTGAGCCAATCAGATTGTCCGTCGCCTATCTGAGCCAATCAGATTGTCCGTCGCCTATCTGAGCCAATCAGATTGTCCGTCGCCTATCTGAGCCAATCAGATTGTCCGTCGCCTATCTGAGCCAATCAGATTGTCCGTCGCCTATCTGAGCCAATCAGATTGTCCGTCGCCTATCTGAGCCAATCAGATTGTCCGTCGCCTATCTGAGCCAATCAGATTGTCCGTCGCCTATCTGAGCCAATCAGATTGTCCGTCGCCTATCTGAGCCAATCAGATTGTCCGTCGCCTATCTGAGCCAATCAGATTGTCCGTCGCCTATCTGAGCCAATCAGATTGTCCGTCGCCTATCTGAGCCAATCAGATTGTCCGTCGCCTATCTGAGCCAATCAGATTGTCCGTCGCCTATCTGAGCCAATCAGATTGTCCGTCGCCTATCTGAGCCAATCAGATTGTCCGTCGCCTATCTGAGCCAATCAGATTGTCCGTCGCCTATCTGAGCCAATCAGATTGTCCGTCGCCTATCTGAGCCAATCAGATTGTCCGTCGCCTATCTGAGCCAATCAGATTGTCCGTCGCCTATCTGAGCCAATCAGATTGTCCGTCGCCTATCTGAGCCAATCAGATTGTCCGTCGCCTATCTGAGCCAATCAGATTGTCCGTCGCCTATCTGAGCCAATCAGATTGTCCGTCGCCTATCTGAGCCAATCAGATTGTCCGTCGCCTATCTGAGCCAATCAGATTGTCCGTCGCCTATCTGAGCCAATCAGATTGTCCGTCGCCTATCTGAGCCAATCAGATTGTCCGTCGCCTATCTGAGCCAATCAGATTGTCCGTCGCCTATCTGAGCCAATCAGATTGTCCGTCGCCTATCTGAGCCAATCAGATTGTCCGTCGCCTATCTGAGCCAATCAGATTGTCCGTCGCCTATCTGAGCCAATCAGATTGTCCGTCGCCTATCTGAGCCAATCAGATTGTCCGTCGCCTATCTGAGCCAATCAGATTGTCCGTCGCCTATCTGAGCCAATCAGATTGTCCGTCGCCTATCTGAGCCAATCAGATTGTCCGTCGCCTATCTGAGCCAATCAGATTGTCCGTCGCCTATCTGAGCCAATCAGATTGTCCGTCGCCTATCTGAGCCAATCAGATTGTCCGTCGCCTATCTGAGCCAATCAGATTGTCCGTCGCCTATCTGAGCCAATCAGATTGTCCGTCGCCTATCTGAGCCAATCAGATTGTCCGTCGCCTATCTGAGCCAATCAGATTGTCCGTCGCCTATCTGAGCCAATCAGATTGTCCGTCGCCTATCTGAGCCAATCAGATTGTCCGTCGCCTATCTGAGCCAATCAGATTGTCCGTCGCCTATCTGAGCCAATCAGATTGTCCGTCGCCTATCTGAGCCAATCAGATTGTCCGTCGCCTATCTGAGCCAATCAGATTGTCCGTCGCCTATCTGAGCCAATCAGATTGTCCGTCGCCTATCTGAGCCAATCAGATTGTCCGTCGCCTATCTGAGCCAATCAGATTGTCCGTCGCCTATCTGAGCCAATCAGATTGTCCGTCGCCTATCTGAGCCAATCAGATTGTCCGTCGCCTATCTGAGCCAATCAGATTGTCCGTCGCCTATCTGAGCCAATCAGATTGTCCGTCGCCTATCTGAGCCAATCAGATTGTCCGTCGCCTATCTGAGCCAATCAGATTGTCCGTCGCCTATCTGAGCCAATCAGATTGTCCGTCGCCTATCTGAGCCAATCAGATTGTCCGTCGCCTATCTGAGCCAATCAGATTGTCCGTCGCCTATCTGAGCCAATCAGATTGTCCGTCGCCTATCTGAGCCAATCAGATTGTCCGTCGCCTATCTGAGCCAATCAGATTGTCCGTCGCCTATCTGAGCCAATCAGATTGTCCGTCGCCTATCTGAGCCAATCAGATTGTCCGTCGCCTATCTGAGCCAATCAGATTGTCCGTCGCCTATCTGAGCCAATCAGATTGTCCGTCGCCTATCTGAGCCAATCAGATTGTCCGTCGCCTATCTGAGCCAATCAGATTGTCCGTCGCCTATCTGAGCCAATCAGATTGTCCGTCGCCTATCTGAGCCAATCAGATTGTCCGTCGCCTATCTGAGCCAATCAGATTGTCCGTCGCCTATCTGAGCCAATCAGATTGTCCGTCGCCTATCTGAACCAATTTTTTGTGTTTGTGAAAACGGGTCTTTAATCGGGGAAACGGAGCGGGTAGAGCAGGACGGAACGCAGGCATTGACAAACTACAATGACGGACAGGGCAAACAGGTAAGACCAGGACTTAAAATAGGTCATGACTAATCAAAGTAATCGGGCAAAGCAGGAGACGATCAGGGAAGCACACGTGGGTAATCAGGGGGCGTGGCACACACGAGGAGCGGACAAGCCGGGCATATATGTATATCTATATAAAACCTCATTAATGAGGGACAGGGAACAGAACGGACAGACAGAACTGGCACAGGGGAAGGAGCCAGGACAAGACTTGACATAAGACAGGAAAGGCAGAGAAACAGATCAGAAAGGGGGACACGGAGGGAACAGGCAGGACAAAAGGACCGGGAGTGAACGAAGGGAACATCGGGGAAAGAGGAGCAGAAGCCAGAGGGACGAGGGACAAAGAGAGGAGGGACAGAGACAGGAGGAACAAAGCGAGGGGGAGCAGAGGCAGGAGGGACAAAGACGGGAGGCCAGGGAGAGAAGGAGGGGGAACCAAGAGGAGCCCGAGGGAGACCCAGCGGGCGACGGGAGGCAGCCGGAAGGGCTGCAGGCGGCCGGGAGGCCGGAGCCGGAGGGGCCGAGGAGATGGGGTGAGGGACAGACGCAGGGACGAAGGAGGGAGTCGGAGGGGAGACCAGGGAAGGGGACGAAGGAGCTGGAAGGGACCCTGGCGAGGGCAAGGAGAGAGGGGGAGCCGCAGCAGACGGCGACGTCCTCCGACACGCCAGAGCGGGAGGACCAGCAGGCGAATGAGGAGCCGCCGTCGGGGGGCCCGCAGGCAACCGATAAGACGCCGGAGGAGGGACCGAGGCAGGGCGACGAGGCCGCGGAGGGGGACCCGCAGACGACAGCCGACCCGGAGGGCCAGGACCCGCAGGCGCCGACCAAGCCCTAGCGCCGGCGAGGGAGGGCGAGCCAGGGGGCTGGGCGGGTGGGACCCCAGCCGTGCGTCTGTGTCCTCTCCCCTTATGGGACACAGACATAAGGACCCGTGGCCGGGGTCGGGCTCGTCGGGGTGAGGGTACCAGAGTCACAGGGGGAGAAGGGACTGGAGTGGGGCCAGGGACTGGAGCTGCAGGCTGCAGAGGGGGCGCCTGCCCGGGAGCTGCAGGCAGGGAAAGCGCCTCGGACGTGGGCGCGGTAGCTGCAGGCAGCGGAGACGGCTGCTCGGGCTCTGGGGCCGCAGGGGGCACTTATTTTATTATATAAAATAAGTGTCACACAACCGGGGTGACATGCCTTGCCTGCTTGTGGGATGAGGAAGACTCAGGGACTGGAAATGGGATTAAAACTGAAGATGTGCTCATTCCTTTGTGTATTTACAAATTTTCCTTCCGTCAGACATGAGGAGTTTGCTGCTATATTTGGCACTAATAGAGATTCTGATGCTGCTATTTTTATTGTCTATTAGTTTGTTATTATTTACAAGTTCTGTTGTGTTTTTGCATTTTTCTCTTCTGGTTAATTAACTGCTGTCTGATTGCTGTGAAGTATGAGTGTGGTGAGTAAGACTCAGGGACTGGAAGTGGGATTACAACTGAAGATAACATGCTTATTCCTTTTTGTATTGTTTACAAATTTCCTTCCGTCAAACATGAGGAGTTTGCTGCTATATTGTGCACTAACAGAGATTCTGATGCTGCTATTTTTATTGTTTATAAATGTGTTATTGTTTCCAAGTTGAGTATTCAATAAATGCTAAATTGAGAAATTTTGTGTATCGTTTGTTATTATTAGTGTGATATTTTACCATGCAAATAGAGGGGAAAACGTCCAATTATCGGCCAAAAAAAATCAGCAGCATATATCGGCCATCGCCTGACCCTGACTCCTAAATATCGGCATCGGCTATTGAAAAACCCATATCGGTCGACCTCTAGTAACAGTACATTCTGTCCAATTCATCCATCGAGTTAAGTCACACACCCACTTGAGGGGGCACTCCGGCAGACGTGAGGATGGGGATGTTCTTTCCGCTATAACATCCACTGCAGAAGTACATCTCGCTCCTGTTCACAGGGCTTACTTCAATGATGAAGCAGGGCTGGTTGTCTGGACAAGTGAAGTTGTCCTGCTGCTGGGTCTCGGTGCCGTTTTTCCACCTAAGCTTGAAGGTGGAAATGTGTTCCAACTTGGTCCCTGGGACTGCAGCATAGCCAAACATCGCGAGCAGCGTCGGCCACACCCACCACCAGAACCATCACACCGTCCTATACACATAAAGAAGAACTAAAACATAGAGTGTTGTGACAATCTATGCGTTAATGTTTGGCAGCATAGGTGATTCGTTAAAATTATACCGAAGAATGGAAAATGTGATATTTAGAATATTTTTTGCCATTTAGTAGCTAATTTAAGCACTTACCCAATGCCTCAATTTGTTTTAGGTCAGTAATGTCTGAGCCAAAAGAATGAATGTATGAATTTAATACAATTCACCCACTCCCACCCACACACAAATCTGAAATTCAATTTATTAAGACACTTCTTAAACATTAGTGCATTAACAAAAAAGGAAAATCTTAAGAGATTCAGTAGGATTTTCTATGTTAGACTTAAGTTAATAGTTCAATAGTTTTTATATATTTCAGTATACCAATTTGACTTTAATGTTGAAACAGATGCTAAAACATGGAATAATTTCATAACTAGAGAAACATGTTATTCACAAACACTAGCAAAGGTAGCTTATAGTTAAACTTACTTAAGTCAGCAAGTCAGGCTACAGTGTGTAAGAATTGTCGTAAACGATAATTTGTCTCAGTCTTACATGACAGAATAAGTAAACAGAAAATATAAAATGGCTGAAACAGCATCATTAACGCCAGCTACAGTAGAGGCGCAGAAAAGGTGTCATGACTGAAGTATTCCCAAACTTTGGAAGACCGCATGCGAGCCTTTTTTGCCGCGTGTTTCTCCAGAGGCTCCGGAGCTCCGCTGGTTGACGCAGCCAAGTTGGCTCATGTGCAGGGGGACAAGCGGCAAATTTCTTTTTTGCAGGGTGGTAGGTGATGTCTCATTAATATTTCTGAGAGAAGTGCTACATGATTGGCCAGTGCATGCCTTACAAAATGGTGCGGCACTGCATCCAAGCCTGCGGCACTCAGAGTCACAAATACAGTGGAAACCATTTGTAGTAATTACGTCTGTCTGGCTGATTTCCAACTAATTGATATTTGTATATTTATTACATGAATATAAGGTAATATAAGGTAATAGAAGAGGTATTTAATGGTTTTCCGTCTGAGGAATTTGCAAAAAACTGCAGTGCATGATGGGTCGGATCTAAAGGCTGCCTAACGTCCTCATCTGTAGGACGACTTACATCAAGACTAGGAAGGTGCATAATGTTCATGCCTGGTTGCGTTTGTTGGTCCAGAAAGTAATTCAATTTCGCCATGTAGGTTACGTTCTTAAAAACTGCTTGGAATATAGCCCGATTATATGCTGTGGGCCTTTTAATTTCTTTGTTTACCAGGTAGGCTACCTTCTTTAAACTGCGTTTTGTTAGACTACATATTTAGGGAGGTCTTTATAAATTTATTGTAGTCTTTATAAATATGTACATAGTTTAGCCTAACCCAGCCACTTAAGGGAGCAAGCCAGCTCAACTAGGTGTCGGTCCCAAGCCCGGATTAATGGGGAGGGTTGGCGTCAAGAAATAAAGAGACTGTATCTTCACTGCATGACTGATGTCAAAATGTGTGAAATATGTGGTTGTATAAATAAATTCATTAAAGTAGGTTAATGATTCTGTGCTGTCTAAATTGTATAGAAAATTTCTACATATAGCCAAACAAATCTCCTCCTGTTTGAAAAGGCATAGAAAAAGCAATTTAGCCACTAAAACTTTACAGTTTTTGTGAGGGACAGTCGAATTCTCTCGTTAAGTTTTTTGTGATCCTGCACCTACACTTTGCCGGCCCCAGGAGGATGGGCTCCCCCTTTGAGTTTGGTCCCTCCCAAGGTTTCTTCCTTCTTGGGAGTTTTTCCATGCTATCGGCGCCTATGGCTTACTCACTGGGGGCTTTGGGTGGGCATGATATAAAGCAAAGCATTTTCCCTTCCAGTTTCCTCCTCTGGTCCACATTGCAGGACCATCAGCCATCAGAAACAGCCCAGACAGTCTCCTTCAGCTTCTTTAGTGTCCTTGGAAGCCAAGGCAGTTTTAGATCTGAGAGGAGGTTTATCAGAAGGACACATATTACGTCGTTTGTCCTGAAATGTAACATGGGGAGGAAAAGTTAAGCGGTTTAGTCAGATTGGAGTCGTTTATTCAGCAGTGGCAGCGCCAGTGACTTAATGCTACAGGTGCTATAGGGGAGTGAGATTATTTAGAGCGGGTGCTTTAGCTTTTCAGCTTATGTAGATGCTGTATAGAAGCACACAGCACGATAAGCTACAGCATGGATAAAATATGATAAAATATGAAATTCTAACGTCTAGCTCACAGAGCCTCTATGTGTACTTTGAAGAAAAAATACACTACAAGTATGCTATAAAAACCGCAAAAATGTCTTACACAATATACAGATTTTACAGATAGTTAAAGAAAAAATGAAACCAATATTTTGGGGGTGCTGTGGGGGTACTATGGTCATTGGAGGAGGAGCTAGAGCCCCCCCCCCAAGCTTTTCCCTGGTGCTGCCACTGTTGTTCAGATTAAAAGTAACCTTGTCATTAATAAACAGTACTCTGATCAAATTTTTGCATGTACAAACACAATCAAAGTTGAACCACATGTTTAGACACAATTCACACACCTGTTACATTTCCATAATGCTAAGACTCTCTACACTTACTTCATCCACTTTCTTGTTTGGTACACAGTCAATTGATGGATGTGTAAGATTATTACCAGACCGTCTGCTGCAAACTCTACAGTTAATGAATGGCTGCAAAAACACACAGACACACAAAAACAGTATTTAAAGAGTGGTGGGCAATAAATACAGTGAGAGAAGGTGTAGTAAAGATATATCTAAAGATTTAAGGCAGAGCTGCTGGACTGCAGGGTTTAATGACACAGAACAATTTTAGAGGAAAGAGCTTCCAAAGCAGGGTCACCTTAAGGCTATATTATACAAAGCAAGTTCATCTAAAAGTATGAACAACAAATCCCGTTTAACTGAACACTGCTCTGTATTAAAATACTGTCCTCCGATCAAGCTAAGTGGTCCTGTAGTTCACTATTTAAAGAGGTAAATTTAAAGGGTAATTCACACTGCGCATCTACCCTGCTCTGACCAGATTTAATTGCCCTTTCACCACAAAACACCACACTGCCATTTAAGGCTGATTTCAACTGCCTGGTAATCCAGCCTTTAAGCCTGTAAACCTACTAAAATTTGAGAATAAGGTGATGGAACTGGCTGTTTGAGGCCACCTATCTATTTGTTACTTTATTGTTGGCTAACTTTCCTCCGCAGGGCATCAAAAAAGTTAACATGAACCTAAATTAATTTGCTAACTGATATGTCCAATGCTCACAGTCACAGTGACTCTTTACTTACCCTCTTGTCCATGAAAATACAGTCAGCCCGATGGTCTGTTGCAGTTGACTTTGGACATTTTGTTGCTCTCAAGAGAATCTCAATGTCAATGTATTCACTGCTGATCTAAATCACATAAACACGTTATATACAAAATTGCCTACAACTGTTTTAAAGGCAATATAACAAACAATAATCACCCAAAAAATGGCAAACTGTCACAGACTTGACTGCAGCAGATTCAGAGAGAAACTGTGAGAAGGTAAAATTGACCAGGGCTGAGATATACAACCATCACTTTCATTGTGAAGAGACATTAAGCATCATATGCATTGAAATTAAAACATCAAAATCAATGTGATTCTCATTAGTTCAGCTTGCAGATGATGAAAGTTTCACACTTTTGTAAACACTTTCTCAGCAGTTACCTTCGGACGGCCCTGGATGTTATAGAAATTCATGTGCTGACGGGTTCCTTGATGAGCATTTTCGACTGCGAGTTTAATGGCCGTCTTGTAGAGTGCAGGGAGACTGTGGTAATCTTGCTGGGCCTCTGTGGAGATAAGCAGAGCTCCATAAGCCAAAACCAGAAGCAGCAGGCGGGTCATCTTCCTCTCAGCTTTGAAGGGAGAAGCAGGACTGAGGACACTGATCTGTGGTCCCCTTATCCAGCACGTCCAGGGGCGTGTCCTTCACCCGAAACAAACAGACCTTTGAACAACATTGGAAAACTCTTCAGGATGAATCGAGGCAGGTGGTCAAGTGGGTTTATTGTTATTTCAGCAATATACACAGTACACAGTGAAAGGAAACATTGTTCCTCCTGGACCACGGTGCAAGACAAAGAAGAAAAACAGAAACAACACAAGATGACACAAGTGCGGGCAAGATAGAACTATACAGAGTGAAAGGAGCACAAACAGAGGGAGAAAGTGCAAGATAAACACAAGAGCAACAATACAATACTACAGGACAAGACAGCGCAGTCAAGAACACAGAGTGCAGCCAGAGCTAACCTGAATAGGGGCATCAAGGTTGCCAGGCAGGCAGAGAAACAGAAAATAGAGGTCTACTTCACATACAACAACCCACAGTGGGTGTGGCAGGGAATACAACACATTACAAACTTCAAAGGCAACAACACCGTCACTGTTAACAGCAACGCCCTTTTAGCAAAGGAGCTAAACAGCTTCTTTGCTCGTCTGGAGGAACACAGAGCAGACATAGCCACACTGCCCCCTCCCCCAATCTCCAGCACTCACAGACTCCCTCTGCAGGAACACCACGCGAGAAGGCACATTGCATCTCTAGGTGTGTGGAGTTTAAGACAAGGCAAGTGATGCTACGATAATATAATTCCTTGGTAAGACCCCACCTAGAATATTGTGTGCGGGTTTGGTTACCATACCTTAAGAAGGACATTGCTGCCTTGGAAAAGGTGCAACGTAGGGCAACGAGAATGATTCCTGGTCTTAGAGGAATGTCTAATGAGGAGAGGTTAGCTGAGCTGAATCTGTTTAGCCTCGAGCAAAGGAGACTAAGGGGGGACATAATCCAGGTGTTTAAGATTCTAACAGGTCTGGATGCTGTTCAGCCAAATGGCTATTTCAATGTTAGTTTAAATACCAGAACTCGTGGCCATAAGTGGAAATTAGCTGGAGAACATTTTAAAACGAATTTGATGAAGCATTTCTGTACACAGCGTGTAGTTAGAGTATGGAATAGTCTTCCTGTTATTGTAACACAAGCTAAAACCCTGGGTTCTTTTAAATCAGAGCTAGATAAGATTTTTGAGCTATTAGCTAAGTTCTCCTCAAAGGAGCTTGATGGGCCGAATGGCCTCCTCTCATTTGTAAATCTCTTTGGTTCTTATGAGTCAGCTTACAGAGATGAGGTCCAGAAACTGATAGGTTGGAGTTCAGCAAACAATTTGGCACTAAACAGCACAAAGACAAAGGAATCACTGACTTCAGGAAGGATGGAGGCGACACTGGCCTGCCTAGATGGATGGATGGATGTTTTTATTGACATTGTAAGTACAATGAGATTTAGTTTGGAACGCGCCAGCAGCTACACAGTATATTTACAATTATATAGATTGTGAGGCATAAAATAAGGTGTGAGTAATATAACATAACGACATAATATAAGTAATCATTAATTAATCATTACAGATGGTATGAGGTGTGAACCGCTAGGCTGCTATGGCATGTTTGGTATCAAACCGATGGAAAATCACTCCAGTTTCCAAATCTGGTCAGTGGTTACCACGAAAGTGAATATATCAAAAGTTACACCAGCCTAACGAAAATCATCAATACAAGGGAAATCACTCTGGTCATAAATCTCAAAAGGACTGATACAGACCCCCTTCCGAAAGCCCGCCAAATGGATGGTCAGCCATTGGTCCAGGAGTCGAATTCCTGGTCACTCCTATTCACGAACTTTACACTATAAAACCTGGCACCTCAGAACAAAGCCAGGAGAGGAGAAACAGAAGGGAGGAGAAAACAAAAGACCATCAGCACGAAGAGAGGCAGAGAACATCAGCCCAAGAGAAGAGAAGCCCACAAGAAGCCCTCCTGAAGCCTATCAGTGAAGACCCAGCTGGACAGAGAACTGCAACCAAGCCCAAGCTTCACCAGGAGAGGGAATCAGAGGGGCTCCACTCCAACAACCGCTGCAAACACCGCGCCTCCCTGAGTGCCATCACCCATCAGCTCATCAGCCTCCGCAACCAACTGCCAAGACCCCCCCCCCCACTCTGCAACCAAGTAAACAAACTTCCTTTCATTTATAACAACCTAAACTCCTATTCACCTGCTATATTACTTTAGGACAGTATTTCCACAAATTGCTTGCTTTGCAGAACAGTATTTTCCCTTTTAAGGTTACTCATTTTAAATCTGGTCATTGCATTTTCATGATTACATTGTTTGTGTCCACTCCGTTATTTCGTGTTTATTGTTTGTTAGGTGTAATGTCTGTCTTATGTTAGTTATAGGAATAAATGCATGTCTTTTACACAACTTCAGCCTCCGTTCATTGAGTGCTCACAAGAATCCCTGCCTGTGCGATCTACGCTCTGAAACCTCAAATTCGCCTGAAATATCGCGAGACTCTCTCTCATTGGCCGTGAGGGGAGCTTCGCTACCGATCGTTTACATTACCTGGTGACGCAGCTCGTTGGACAAGCCTTCTATTCTAACCCAGGTTATTACGTGATACTGGTTATTAATGAGTTCCATTTAAGTCACACATTAACAGACTCACGGTGTTTCGCAATTGAGTTTGAGCCGACCATTCAGCATAAAAATTGGTTAATAATCACAAGGCACAAGGTTTAAACTTTCTGAGCACACAATTTAAACTTTTTATGACCGAACGTGCAGTGAAGAAGCGCTACTGTGAACTGGTTGCAAAAGTCGCACTCATGGCAATCTGAAGGCATTTAAGCGGGATCATATGGGCTTATTATAGTTATTTTTATTTCTATTATTAGTAGTTATATTATTTTGTTTTATTTTCGGTGATTTCATTGTAGTTCTTTCGTATTAAACTGCAGTAAACTTTAACCCTATGTCTGACGAGATTCTCAGATGTAGCGCTTTGTTTCCAGGTTCAATTCGGACGAGTGTCTCCGTTTCTATATATCCTGGGAGAGATCTCTCTATTAGCGAACGGGAATACTTGTTATGAGGTTCTAACCTAAATTATGTTGCGCTTGGACATAAGACCGATAGCTTAGTTACCTATCAGGATCATACTCGTATGTGTGTGCCTGCTTTAGACAAAGCAAGTTTAACACAACTTTGCGCTGTGAGCCAAGTGTGTGTCATTTAGAAATTGGGAGTCTCCTGTGCTTGAGACCCACCGTGGTTAAGCACCATTTGCGACGAGATATAGTGCACTCACAATTTAAATCTGTCGCCGTAACGCGTGCGCCGTCTCGCTTCAGTAATTGTTTTAAGGGGTTTTATACTGTGCAAGGCACAGAAGAAGGCCACAAGCAGCATGCGCATGCATTAAATGTGTGTGTCACTCATCTAGCGTCGGCAACCGCCTAGCTATATCTTTGGTTACCTCTAGTGGTCAGGCATAGAACTACCACTCCATTTCGAAATTGCGCCTCTAGTGGCCAGGCATAGAACTACCACTCAATTTCGATATTGCGCCTCTAGTGGCCAGGCATAGAACTACCACTCCATTTTGATTTTGCGCCCCCGGTGGTCAGGCATAGAACTACCACTCCATTTCGATATTGCGCCCCCGGTGGTCAGGCATAGAACTACCACTCCAGTTCGAAATTGCGCCTCTAGTGGTCAGGCATATAACTACCACTCCATTTCGAAATCGCGCCTCTAGTGGTCAGGCATAGAACTACCACTCCATTTCGAAATTGGGCTTCTAGTGGTCAGGCATAGAACTACCACTCAATTTTGAAATTGCGCTTCTAGTGGCAAGCCATAGAAGTACTACTCCATTTCGAAATCGCGCCTCTAGTGGTCAGGCATAGAACTACCACTCCATTTCGATATTGCGCCCCCGGTGGTCAGGCATAGAACTACCACTCCATTTCGAAATTGCGCTTCTAGTGGTCAGGCATAGAACTACCACTCAATTTTGAAATTGCGCTTCTAGTGACAAGCCATAGAACTACTACTCCATTTCGAAATCGCGCCTCTAGTGGTCAGGCATAGAACTACTATTCCATTTCGTAATCGTGCCTCTAGTGGTCAGGCATAGAACTACCACTCCATTTCGAAATTGCGCTCCCGGTGGTCAGGCATAGAACTACCACTCCATTTCGATATTGCGCCCCCGGTGGTCAGGCATAGAAGTACCACTCCATTTCGATATTGCGCCCCCGGTGGTCAGGCATAGAACTACCACTCCAGTTCGAAATTGCGCCTCCAGTGGTCAGGCATAGAACTACCACTCCATTTCAAAATCGCGCCTCCATTGGTCAGGCATAGAACTACAACTCCATTTCGATATTGCGCCCCCGGTGGTCAGGCATAGAACTACCACTCCATTTCGAAATTGCGCTTCTAGTGGTCAGGCATAGAACTACCACTCAATTTTGAAATTGCGCTTCTAGTGGCAAGCCATAGCAGTGCCACTCCATTGAAATTGCACCTCTAGTGGTCCGCCATAGTAGGTTAACAACATCTGAGTTGGGTCTCTGGTGGTCAACTGCGGTGATACAACACGCATAATTGGACACACAGGTTCTTGCCTGAAAGCAGGAATCAACTTCACGGACTAAATCAGTTTGATCACAATACATTAACATCCAATTAGGTTATTGTTGCATAACTAATTGATGTTTACAATTGAATAAGAAACACAATTCATTTGGTTTGATTCCCGTTTAACCTTTTTGATTTATTTTAGGTTTTATTTCACCTTATGCTTTCATTCATTCCCTCTCCCCCAACAAGGGGACTTGCATAGAAGTTCAACCACTATTAACAACAGTAAACCAGTTACGTACACAATCCCATCAGGAAGTCGTTTGGATGTGATCAGTTGAGCCCTTCGGGTGCTGGGTGCTTACCATTCGCTCTCTGTTGGTTGAGCTTGTCTGTGGCTCTGCTGTCACTGCTTGTGATCGTACAGTTTGTCAGAACCGAAGGGGAGTTCTCAGCAATTGGATGCCCAAAAGCGTGTCAGCCCGGCTACACCCACTGACTCATTACGGGCAAGGCTGACAGGTACCTCAGGCGGTCATTACAACTTTTGAGCAGGACTTCGTTTAGGGTGAGTTCTGAGAACGGCCCTAGCTTGGACTCTCACTAGGGTGGGTGATACCTGAAGGCAATTTTGCCAGCCGATAAGCTGAGCTCCACCTGGGTTGTCTCAGTTGTGCATACAGAATACGCCCTTCCAAGTTAACATTGCTGGGGATCGGGGGAGTGGAAGCCGGACTCAGGCTTGCTTGGCTGGGAGAATGATTCCTGGTCTTAGAGGAATGTTTAATGAGGAGAGGTTAGCTGAGCTGAATCTGTTTAGCCTCGAGCAAAGGAGACTAAGGGGGGACATAATCCAGGTGTTAAATCTGGTCATTGCATTACATTTTTTTTGTATCCACTCCTTTATTTCGTGTTTATTGTTTGTTAGGTGTAATGTCTGTCTTATGTTAGTTATATCCATCCATCCATTTTCCAAACTGCTTATCCTACTGGGTCGCGGGTGGTCCGGAACCTATCCCGGAATGTGGAATGGGCACGAGGCAGGGAACAATCCAGGATGGGGGGCAGCCCATCACAGGGCACACTCACACACAAATCGTGATTATATTATTGCACTATACTATATAAATAAAAAGTAAACTTAATACCAGTTGTGGTAATAAAGTGCACAGAGAGTAAGAGAGAGTAGGGTTTCACATAAACGTATGTTCATTAGCATTTAGTATTCTGATGGCTTTGGGGTTAGAAGCTCTTATTAAATCTGGTTGTTCTGCAATGCATACTGCGGTAACGTTTACCAGAGGGCAGAAGTTCAAACATCTCATGTGCTGGGTGCGTGGGATCTTTTTTAAATATAATTATGCATATGTAGAACTAGGGATATGATCCTGTTAAGTATGATAGTTCTGTCTCATTATTGCAGGATCGACATCCATAGTAACTGTGGTGATCTATCCATTTGTGTGCATGTCTGTGTGTGTGTGTGCGAGCGGGTATACCTATCCTACCCCATAGCGTGATAAATACCTGTTTTTTTTTTTCCCTTATGGGGACCACGAAACTGAAAACCAGGAAAACTCTATTTTATAAAAATCTGTGACTGCTGTGGAAAAACTAAAAATGCAAAACCTCTTTTATTTTGCTTGGTTACTTATGGTTATGGTTAGGGCAGGGTGGGGGTTAAGATTGTCATAGTTAGCGTTAGCATTTATCCAATAGAAGTCAATGAGCGGGCCCCATAAGGATAGGTATACCCTATGTGTGTGCATGTGTGTGTTTGTCCCATATTGCCTGGGCTTCAGGATACCTCATAACCCGGAACTTCATCAGAAGTAGTTAGAAAATGGATGAATGGATGGATGGATGGATGGATGGATGGATGGATGGATGGACAGATCAATAAAAGTACAGAACATCCATTTTACAAAGAACCATCAACACTAAATGTATGCACTGGTCATGCTCCTGGAAATTAAACTTTTCTGAAAAGCAGCATGTTCATAAATTAGCTGCTGTTATACCTTGGGGGAACAAATGCAGATGAAATTGTAAAACAAACTGCAGTGGCAAAACAGTTCTGGCTGCCTGTGCTGCCCTGCCTGCCCGCCCTCCTGCCCATTACGTCCTGCCTGTGCCACCCTCCTGCCTGCCCTCCTGCCTGTTTACGTCTTTCCTGTGTGCCCTGCTGCCAGTTATTCTGTATTTACATCCGGACTTAACTAATTGAACCATATAAACCATATAAATCAGGACTTTGTTAACCTGACTTCTGCCCTGTGGAGGATGGGCTCCCCCTTTCACTCTGGTTCCTCCAAAGGTTTCTTACTATGACTGAGTTTATCCTTGCCAATGTCGCTTTCTAATTTTTCAGGCTAGATCTTGCTCACTGGGACAATTGGGCAGGGACAAAGTAAAGTGCTTTGAGACAATGTAAGGCTATGAAAATGTACTATACAAAATAAAGTGAATTGACTTGAGTAATGTGGCACAAAGCAACCCTTCTTTGCCACAGGAAATGTCTGGTGCAATTTCTTTTTTAATTGTACATGTCAATTGCATAATACCCTAAACTAATTCATTATTATTTCTATTATTATCATCATCATCAGTATTTCATTAGTATTCCATGGTATTTAGATTTTTCAGGAATCAGTGTGTGTACTGTATACTTTTTAATTTATTTGCACTATGTGTAGTGTCTCTGCAGCTGTATATACTTGCTGCATTATGCACAAGAACTTCCCTCAGGCATCAGTATAGTTAATCAAATGTAATATTTCTTGCTTGTTTATTAAGTTGTTTTAGGTATTTTGTGTGTTCCACTTAATTTAGTGTAATTAGTCCTAGTTGACTCAGGTTTAGTTAGATTTTTCCTTCTGTTGTTCCTCTGCATCATGCTACTGTCATAAAATTTCAATGTCTTACCTAACTTAAGAGTTTTGTGCATTGTGTTTTGGAGAGAAAGAAATCATTACTTTTTTTCTTTAGATTCATCCACTGATTCTATCACGTATGACACATTCCCCCTGAATATTTGTTTGTTTATTTATGTATTTGCTTGGGGGATGGAATTAACAAACAGAAATAACTGAATGAATCAGGGTAGTGAAAAACATTTATAAACTTATCATTTTGGTATTGGTACGATCCTGTTCTGGTTAGTTAGCCGAGGGAGTAAATCATCCGGAGTTTCATCTCTCAATCTCCTCCTACACCCACTCAGCATCACAGTATGGACTCCCCAATGCAACTGATCTGCACGTATTTGTACTCTGGGAGGAAATTGAAGCCCCCATAGGAAAAACTCAAAGCCTACAGACATATGCACAAAACCAGGGGACATGCTCAGTTCTGCAGGCCTGGAAGTGTGAGAGAAGGCTATTTATTGAGTTTCCCCTCTGCCCCTGGTAAAGATGAAACATGCACAAGTCATTAAACACACATATACTTACATGAAAGTCTGACTGATACTGGAGCTTCCAGTGCCCGTAAACCAGGTACTGGGGTACTCCATTTCCTTCTTGATAATTAGCGCCATTGAAAAAAAAAACGGTGCCTTTCCTAATATTAACTGACTCTCAGACAAATGTACTGCTTGAAGACCCTGCCACTATTCGCATTTTCCAGCAGGAGTCACAAATCTTCATTGCATTCAGTTTATTCTCAGATGAGCTCATGCATGTTTCTATGTGCATCTTTACACTTAAACAAATACAGCTAACCTCTGTTGTTATATTCCATATATATTTGTCGTGACTGGCCTTTTTTCTCAAATGATGGATTTCTGAAACTAAAACTGACAGTATTCTAAAATATTTATATTGCCACATCATCGACACATGTTCTAATATGACATAGCATTCCCCTGGACCATAGTGCGACTTAGAGACAAGATATAACATGCCCTTCACGGTAAAACACTAGATAGGTGCAACACTTAATGTCAACGTTGTCAATGTCAATGTTGACTTAATGTCAACGTTAAATTCATGGATTCGCAAATTAAGTAACACGGTTACAGTACAAAAACGAGCAGAGCTGTGTATGGCATGACTATCTCGCGGCGGCGACAAAATATGCTTATCCTTCTAATTATTCAGAAGAAAATATATTTGCAAGCACAGCCGTTCACGGCTTCCGTACAAAAAGCTGTCACTACGCTACAGGAAGAATACACGACCAATATAGGATTTACACAAGTCTGCTTCTTTTGTTTTATTTAGTAACAACTTTCACAAAAATTGACAGCAATACTGCTAAAAGTGCAGATCTGTTGCCAAATTAAATAAACAAAGAAATTAATCATAAAAATATTCAAAGTATATACAGCCAGGGGCGCCGCTAGCAATTTTGGGCCCTATGACAAAATATGAGGTTGGGCCCCCCTACCACACCCATTCAGATCTCTGGGGGCCCCTAAAGGGCGTGGGCCCTTAGAATTGTCCCAACTTTCCCCCCCTTAGCGGCGCCCCTGTATACAGCTAACCATTTCCAATCGAAAAGTACATACAAGTCTCCAATATAAGTTATACAATGGAGCGCAGATAAAACTTTTAAATAGTAATTAACCAAACTATATAAAGAATACAAGTTTGAATACAGGTAATTTGTATAAATTTTACTGTGTTCAGACTGAAAAATCAGCACCAGCCTTACACACATTGCAGTTCTGCTTTTTTCTTCTTTTAGCATAATTACCCGTTTCACGTTCACGAGGCAGAAGATCCCTGCAAATGTGAAAATTCACAAGTAACAGGCACCATTAACCTCAAGCCATAACAGTCTGCTAGCCTGAACAATAGCAAACTCTATGTATTACCAATTATTACGCAGGTTGTCACTTTATCAAATCATGACTGTTACTAAGAAGTGGGAGTGAAACGCGTGTCACGAGATCTCGCGATATTACAACATGACGAGATTTCTCGTTGGAGCGAAAAGCCGTTTCACGAATGCGCTGCAAATGAGCTGCTGTAAATATGTCGGCATCTGACTAAATTACTATAGTAGATACCCCAGACACTTTTGAATCTTTTGTGTGTCAGCATTTCGGGTGCCCGGCGGAAAATATAAATGGCGAAAGAGAGACAGACAAAACACGAACCATCTGTAAGGACTGTAGAAAGCTAATGCCGCACACAGCGGCTAATGCTACTACTAACTACTATGCAAAGCCATTTGCAGCACCATCATAGCTCTTTATTTAAATTCACTGCACCGGTGAAGAAAACATTTTTTAAAAAATGTTATGTTTATTATTGGGTGCTTTCCACTTCATGCACCCACATACAGCGCTAGCTTAAAGCAATGCATTCTGGTCCTGACGCAATGCATCATGGTTATATTTTTTATCGCCCGTTGCATTACGTCACCATGTCACATGGTACCAAAACTCCGCGAGAGCAAGACACATCAGGCAGCACCTCTTAGCAGGCTGCACAGGCTGGATCCGCCTCCATTACGACACAACTTTGCCCTTATTGGCTTAAGATTTTAGTTACATACATGACGTTTGTATATCTGCTATTTCTCCCGAGAAGCAGGTAAAGCGGTAACTGCTTTTCAATTAATTTACTTGGTAAAATTAAATTTAAATAAATGATATGAATATTGTAATAGTACTCGTGAGCTTTGTTTGTTGTTAGTTACTATAATGTTGCGCTGCTTTATTTGTTTAATCGTCTTGTCTGTGAAGACATTCAAGTTAATCAAATAAGAACTGCACTGTACACTGTACATGACCATAAAAACTTTGAATCCTTGAAATAAATGTTTTTGATCTTTTCCTTGGCAGTTATCTTTTTACACAGGGCCTCTATGTACACAATAGTTATTTTTTTCACGACTAACAGTATGGATCAGGAGTTGGTTATTGTAAAAGAAGTAATGTGCATGCAGGTGATATTTGTATAGATTTATATTTACCCCTAGGTGATAAGTTTGACAGTCATTTCTTTTACCGTTTGGCCTCTCGGTTGAACATAATAGTGGCGCGAGCAGCTCCACTTGGTTTTTTAAAAATACTCAGCCATGAACTTTTGGTGAACTCAGGTGAATCCCTTCCTTCAGTAGTAAACCTTGGTAGTTTCAGCCGTTTACACATTGTCTCACTAAAAGGTTGATAATATATTTGTCCTTTTACATAGTGATAAAATATACGCGATAAAAATGTGAATATTCATAGATTCAGGACTAACAAAGTAGCTAACAGAAACTCAGACTAACAAAAGGTGCAAATACATACTCAGTTGGTTCCATTGTGTTGATTACATTATAATGTTTACATTGTAATGATTATATCATGGATATTTGGCATACTTTTTATAAAATCGTAATTCATTTATTCTGCGTTATATAGTGCTAAATAATATTCCATAGATGGATGGACTTTATTAATCCCCGTGGGGAAATTGTGTTTTTTATGTCTCCCTCAACTTACTCTTTGTGGAGTAAGTTGTCCGCGAAGTGCAGCTACCTGTTGGGGCGCCCAGGGAGCTGGGGGTTAAGGGCCTTGCTCAAGGACCCACAGACGTGCTGAGGCTGGGTTAGTTTCAACTGGTGACCTCATTACAGGCACAAGGACTGACCCCTGCCCCCCAACTGTGTATGAGTAGCATTTATGCTGTTTCTTGAGTGTGAGCTAGTACATAAACCAGCTAGTGCTCACCATTGCAAAAATACTCTAGCTTTCTGTCATACACATTTTTTTATTTTCTTACATTGTCCGTTTTTGTTCATAGTCTGTAATATTCTGAATAACGACAATGTAGAGGAAAAACAGATTAAATTCTCCTTGTTTGTAATTTCCCCATGTAATCCACTGCCTTGTGGTAAGAGGTGCAAAAGTCAGACGCGTTGAATGATGAGGATACGATATTGAGTTTAGTTCTTGAGAGGATTTATTCATATGATATTTTAACACACAGTACTTTGAACTGGTTTGTTTGGCGCAAAAGGGCCGATATGCAGACACCATCACACATGGCAAATACGGTCAATGACTGTTTCACTTTGCACCTTCAGCCCTGAGCCGCGTAATCTCAGCACCTTTAATAACAACCATTGCTGCCTCCTACAGGTGGGAATACACTTAGACAATAGTAAATATCACTAAGGCAGGCAAGTACCTCTCGTTTCAAGTGTTGCAATACTATATAACATTATATTATAAACAATAAATACGAATAAATAAAAACATTAAACAAATAAACATAATCAATAATATTCATGAATAATTATGCTTAATATACAAATAAAAGAATAGCTCCTGCAGATGATTTCAGATAACTACTGGAACAATGAGTTCTGGAGGGGAGCAAGCTCTGTTACATGCTATAGAAATGTTGATCTGATTCCTTTCATTATCAGATTGTTACCACTGTTAAAAACCACAGATATTGTATTCTGATTGTATGCATTTCCTTATTAGGGCATGTCAGTTACTTCTGTTAAAAAATCCGTTTATTCTGACGTCGTAAATTTCCTGATCAGAGTTTACCCTCTTTAAAGTGATGGAGGTCCACTTGTGCCAAAGATACATCGATATGCATATGAGATTTCGTTTGTGCCAAAAATATGTAAATAGCACACAGTCCATGTCGACTGAGCATGTGACAAAGAATTTTTCTGTGACAATTCTATTTTGTCAATGAGTTTGTCTGTGGAGCCCCTGAAGGGACCTAATGGTGTCCGCTAATTAGATACCCAGAAATAAACTGTGTGGCTCCTGCCCAAGCATTGCTGCCCAAACAGCAGCTTCCTCCTTATGCCACCGAGGGAGGAGTAGCCAGTGGTTCCCCTGCCCCTTCCCCTCTCCCCCCTGCAGACGAGGATCATAACCATTCAGCACCCGACTCTACCTCCTTCTCGGTGAAGAAGTGCCGTGGCGAAACGCTCAGGCAGCAGGACGAGGTAGCAGAAATTCTTGCCCCTATGTTGGTATGTCCAAATCCTCAAGGGGGAGATAAGGTTTGCTCATCTGACACTGTAGATGAAGGAGTTGAACATAAGAACATAAGAACTATACAAACGAGACGAGGCCATTCGGCCCATCAAGCTCGCTTGGGGAGAACTAAACTAATAGCTCAGAGTCGTTAAAATCTTATCTAGCTCTGATTTAAAGGAACCCAAGGATTCAGCTTGCACTACATTATCAGGAAGACTATTCCATACTCTACACGCTGCGTAAAGAAGTGCTTCCTTAAATCCAGCTTGAAATGTTCTCCCGCTAATTTCCACCTATGGCCACGAGTTCGTGTATTTAAACTAATGCTGAAGTAACTATTTGGTTGAACAGCATCCAAACCTGTTAGAATCTTATATACCTGGATCATGTCCCCCCTCAATCTCCTTTGCTTGAGACTGAACAGATTTAGCTCAAGTAACCGTTCCTCGTATGACATTCCTCTAAGACCAGGAATCATTTTTGTGGCCCTACGCTGCACCTTTTCTAAGGCCACAATGTCCTTTTTAAGATATGGTGACCAAACCTGCACACAATATTCTAGGTGAGGTCTCACCAAGGAATTGTATAATCTTAGCATTACCTCCCTTGACTTAAACTCCACACACCTGGAGATATACCCCAACATCCTATTGGCCTTTTTTATTGCTTCCCCACACTGGCGAGAATGGGACATGGAAGCATCAACATACACACCAAGGTCTTTCTCATGATCAGCTACCTTTATTTCAGTGACACCCATGAAATACCTGTACTTTATATTTCTGCTCCCTAGATGGAGTACCTTATATTTATCGACGTTAAATTTCATCTGCCAGGTATCGGCCCAGTCACTAATTAAATCAAGATCCCGCTGTAGCTGCTGAGCCACTAATTCAGTATCTGCTACACCACCCACCTTGGTGTCATCTGCAAATTTCACCAGTTTACTGTATATATTGGTATCCATATCATTTATGTAAATTAGGAACAATAGTGGTCCTAAAATCGAACCCTGCGGTACCCCACTATGAACGCAAGCCCACTGTGAGTTGAAGGACATTGCCAGTGACCTGCTGGACCCCAGGCAGAACAGGCCTCACCATGCGACAGCCCTTCAGAGACTGGTCCTCCTGCGCATGGACTGGGGCATGATGCATCAGTTTAAACAGGAGCCTGGTAAATCCTGCGAGTGCTACACCAAGCGACTGATGGCAGCATTCTCCAACTACAGTGGGATGGACTCCACAACGGACCGAGAGTGTATGTGATGTAAAATACACTAAGATAGGTAAAAACTCTTTTGTGGACTAAGTAAAACAAACATTTTATGTTCTAGTTTTCTTAAAACTACTGAAACAAATAATTGGCTACACTGCAGTTCCGCTGTTTTGTTTGGCACCCCTGCATGTCGTGCATTGTGTGGAAAAAACCTGAAGGCTGAGGAATGTTACGTAACACAGCTAGAATGTAAAAACTCTCTCTGGTGTAATTCACTGCATAAAACCAATGGTGTTAAGTGTGATGTCTTCTTCATAACACTCCCTGATGTTTGTGTCCGTGACCATGAGATAGGGTGGGCTGCTTTTCTTCCTTCCTTTGACTAGTATTCCTCCTAAATTGTTCATCTGTATTTGCTGCATTGGTACTTGATGTGCGTGTGCCTTGTGTCACGATCGCCATTTAACGGGAGCGGCGGACGGGCAGGAAACAGGCAAGGCAGGCAGGATACGGGGATTTATTAGGAACACGGGGTGCAGGAAACATCTCACGCAGACGGACTTCAATGACGGACACTGAACTCTAGTAAGACATGAACTCAAATAGACAGGACTGATTGAAAATAATCGGACACAGCTGGGTACGATCAGGGAAGCACACGTGGATAATCAGGGGGCGTGGCACACACGGTGGTCAGACTGTCCGGGACCTCCTCGGGGACTAGGGCAGGAAAGTCTGGAGCTGGGTCAGGGACAGGAGTGGGGCCAGGAACAAGAGCCCCAGGGGGCACAGTCATTTGAGGCGGAGGGAGCGCCTCGGGCGTGGGCTCTGGGGCCGCAGGGGGCAGCGGAGGCGGCTGCTCAGGAGCTACGGGCAAAGCAGGCGGCGGCTGCTCGGGCTCTGGGGCCGCAGGGGGCAGCGGAGGCGGCTGCTCAGGCTGCGCAGGAGCTATGGGCGACGAAGGCAACTGCTCAGACGCTGTAGCAGGAACCCAGGACTTTATGCTCAGCCCACTGCTGTTAACTCCGATGACTCACAACTGAGCAGCAATGCACATTTCGAATTCCATCATCAACATCAGGCAGATGACAAGACTGTTGTGGGTCTCATCAATAAAAACGGTGACTCAGCATACAAAGAGGAAGTGTGATGACTATCGGACTGCTGCAGAGCCAACAACCTGTCTCTGAATGTTGACCAAAGAGATGGTTGTTGACGTTAGAAGAACACAAAACACAGAGTGACCACTCTCTGCTGCACATCGATGGCTCATCTGTGGAGATCGTAGAGAGTACCAGATTCCTTGTTGTCCATCTGGCGGAGAATCTCACCAGGTCCTTCAACATCAGCTCCATAGTAAGGAAAGCACAGCAGCACCTCTACTCTCCACGGAAGCTCAGAAAAGCCCATCTCCCATTCTCACACTCTATTGGGGAACTGTTGAAAGCACCCTGAGCAGCTGCATCACGGTCTGCTTTGAGAACTGTGTCGCCTCAGATCACAAGTCCCTACAACAGATAGTGATGACAGGTGAGAAAATCATTGGGAGTATCGTGTTAGAGAAATATGTACTTTTTTTATCATCATTTTGCTAGACGCTTAGAAACAACACCCTGCCGCAGCTTGATCTTAATTGAGCAATAACACGTCTCAAGAACTGTCGCTTGAATATTTCCACCCCATATATGGTGACAAACAATGTTCAATGTCAGTTGCATATCCTGTTTGTGTACCTCAATAAAAGACACTGCGAGGGGAGTTACTCTTTCGAAGTTGGCTGAGTTCGACTGAGAGGCTGACACCTCGAGGTCAGGACCGGGCTTCCCTTTGTAAGGAAAAGTGGTAAAAATGTCCCAAGGTTCTTGGTTGATCATTTGAATGCAGACAATGTTAGGAATTTATGATCATGGGGGAAGCCAGGGAGAGAATGGGGGTTCCAGTTGGCACCACTATGGTGATAAGGATAAGATAAGGTGATAAGAATTGAATTACAATGATCATAAAAGTCTCCACCCTGTCCTGTCCCGTCCCTGTCTCAGGATCCTCACACTCCAGGGGGTCACTCTTTATATGTAAATTCACTCACAACACCTACACACAACACCTTGGTGGGGAGGGCCTTTTTGGGTATAAAGGGGGGTGAAGAACTGTCTTCAATTTGTATCTGAGCTGCCTTTCAGTACCCGGTGTGTCTCTACACTGTATTACATTGTATTATTTTTGCTGTTCAATAAACCATCATTTTGCTGAAACTGCGGAGACTCTGCAAGTGGATTCCCTACACCTTGCAGCAAGTAAAACGTCATCACAGCTGTCTGTGTTGTTCTGTGTTCAGAGACTGGTTTGTTTCCAGCGCATCTTCAGAAGAAGATAACCCTAACATATCTCTCCCCTCCATCACAGATATTCACACCACACACTGCATCCGCAAAGCCACCACCATTGTGGATGACCCCACCCACCCCTCACATTATCGTTTCACCCTCCTGCCTTCTGGAAATAGGTCCCGGAGCATTCGGGCCTTCACAGCCAGACTCAAACAGCTTTATCCCCCATGCCGTCAGACTACTGAACTCTCAGGGACTAATCTGATACCACACACACATACACTCATTAACACACTTTATTATTTAACTACTATTTTTTATCTTATTGTCGCCATGTTTACAGTTACTTTTATTTATTTTTATTGCTACCTCATTGGACAACCAAACTGCGCCTTCTCAGTACTGGGTTTACTGTGCTGTTTGTGCTCGTTGGTGTCAGTTGTCCTCTCTTTTTGCACTGTCCTGCAATGTTTGCACAGTTTTTGCTCATTATGCACCATACAGTATGTTGCTAGGTTGGTATGTGTTAGTCTTCTGTTAATTTAAGTAGCACCTTGGTCCGAGGGAAACAGTTTCTTTTGTAACTGTACTATACTCAACTGTGTAAAGTTAAAAATAACATTAAAGACCTACTTGACTTTTACTGAACAGGTGCTAAAGTGAAATTACTTGCTTCTGGGAAAGAACTCCAGCTGAAATTCTGTACAACAATTATGGGAGACATATGGGAAGGACGCGGTGTCAGACCTGCCCCAGTGGGACGAATGTGGTTTTCCTAGTAACAGCAGCTTCAGTCCCAATCAGATAAGCCAGATGCATCTGAAATTAGAGGAACGGGATCAGACTGGTTGCTCAGGGACTAATGTGGTAGAACTAAAACAGAGACAAATTGGACGGTGTTTCAATTGTGGGAAAATGAGACAAAGCAGGCAGAGGAGATGCGGGTGGCAAAGAAGCATGAGATAAGGAATGCAGAGAATGTGGATGAGGGTGAGACTCCTGTGAAAACTGTGTATTGAAAATTAGGGCCATAGTATCCTGTCAGGGTATGGAAATACACTGAGGGTAAATGGCCTAATGCAGGAAGTGTCTTAATCCTATAACATCCAGCTGATTCAGGCTGTGGGGGACAGTGTAGTACTGCACTCTTCTGGCTGGGACCTTGAATAAATGAATGAATGTTACATTTATACAGCCCTTTTCTAAGATACACAAAGAGCTTTACAGAAGCACTGGGGAGCCACTTCAACCCAAACGTGAGGCAGCAGGAGAGGGGGCCCAGGCAGAGAGAACAGCCAACAAGACGGGTGCTTCCACAGACAGGACGGGGGCCCCGGCAGACCAACGCTGACGACTCCTGGGACCAAGTCAACAGAGCAGCTGTCGTCATTGTGACTCACCCTCATACATCCATCCATTGTCTAAACCGCTTATGCTACTGGGTCGCGGGGGGTCCAGAGCCTATCCTGGAAGGATCTGTGCACGAGGCAGGGAACAACCCAGGACGGGGGGGCAGCTCATTGCAAGGCACATTCACACACCATTCACACACACATGCACTCCTACGGCCAATTTAGCAAGAGAGAACATGCAAACTCCCCACACATGTGACCCAGGCGGAGACTCGAACCTGAGTCCCAGTGGTGGGAGGTAACAGTGCTAATCACTGCACCACCAAGCAGCCCCACCCTCATACATGATTTCTGATTCTTGATTTTAATCCCCTTTTCTGTTTTTGGCAACATATAAAGTGCTGTGAATGTCACTGTCAGATTGTCATATCATCCTCCAGTTGTCCCTTGTCACCCTGGATGCACATTGAGTGTTTGCTAAATATTTTATCTTGTAGTGTTCCTGATTTTTTCCTGTGTTTTAATTTGCAATTCTCAAATTTCATGACTGGCATCCGTGGGGACGATTAATTAAACCTGTTAACTCTGCACTTCAATTTCAAACTGTTGGTAACATGTGTACATATTTTTGTCTGATCTTTTCACCACCAGGTGGCGATATAGCAACTCCAGAGTTATTGATGGCTAGAACAAAAAAAACACAGTAACACAGAGGTGTAGCTAAAAATTCTGGGCCCCTGACAGAATGTCACCTTGCGCCCTCTGTCGAATTTTACATTCTGTGAAAGAGATTTGTTGAGCCATCTTCCAATGTAATCCAATCCAGCTCTTTATTTGAAAAGCACTTTAAACAACCTTATGGACCAAAGTGCTGCACAAAGGAATAAATAAAAACATTCACACACTTAAAAACGAAGTAAAAGAAATTTAATAAAAACCAAAACATTCAATGTGAGTAAAAGGCCATTAATAAAAATTTAAAAAAATCTATTAATTAATAAAGAAAAGGCTAAGATTAAAATAAGATTTACTATTAAAATTAACATCTCACAATGTGTCAAAGGTGAAGGAGAAGAGATTAGAAGAGATTTAAAAACGGACAGAGGGGATTCCTCTCTAATGTGAAAAGGCAAGTCATTCCACATTTTAGGAGCTGCGACTGCAAAGGCTCGATCCCCTCTAAGCTCACGCTGAGTCTTAGGAACCGTCAGGAACAGCTGATCAGCTGACCTGAGAGAGCGGGTGGGGGTGTAAGGGTGAAGCAGCTCACAGAGGTCAGATGGAGCAAGACCACTGAGGGCTTTAAAAGCAAATAACAGAATTTTAAAATGAATCCTAAAATGTACGGGCAGCCAGTGGAGTGAGGCTAAAATGGGGGAGACATGCTCATATTTCCATGTGCGGCAGCATTTTGAACCTTCTGGAGGTGAACAATAGTGGAGCCTCTAACCCCAACATAGAGGGCGTTACAGTGGTCCAAACTAGTAGTGACAAAAGAGTGGATTACTGTCTCAAAGTGCTGCCTAGAAAGAATTGGCTTTATTTTGGCCAACTGCCTCAATTGTAAAAAGCTTGACTTGACAACTAACCTTATCTGAGTGTCAAACTTAAGGTTGGTGTCGACTTTAACCCCTAGGTGTGTGATGACTGGTTTACAATATTGTTCCAAGGAACCTAAAATTACAGTGGAGGTCAGAGGAGTGGAGTTACCAAAAACCAACACTTCTGTCCATTACCTCCCCACTTCCTTGTTAGTTACAATATTTGTTCTGCATTACTGTACTGCTTTGGAGCCTTTTGATATTAAGGTGAATAACACAGGTGAAAAATTAAGGTGAAAAAAGAGACAGATGCATTGACAGCAGTCGTGGCCACACTTTGGACTGGGAGTGTAAGAGCAAAGGAAACTGAATCCACTATGTTCTGTCCTGTAAATTTTTATTAAACACCACATGACACACATACGAGTCCTGTTTTAACTTTCAGGGCTGATGGTCTGCAGCCTGGCTTGTGTTCTACAGTGCAGCGCAGGTGCAGTCACTGTGCTGAGCCCGGCGTTATATTAATGACGCAGCCTTTCACACTGACCAGTGAGAAATAACCTTGAAAATGACTGTGCTCTTTGTGGTTCTCCTTTTTTCTTACCACCAAGCAAGAGACTAAACATATTTTCTACTTATCAGTTATCAGAAATCAGAAATGTCATGCAGTAATCAGAGGTTAGACAGCAAGAATGACTTTTGTATTTTTATCTTTTGTCAATCTTTTATCCAGCGACTACTAATTCTCATCGGGGTCTGGAGAGGGTGGGACCTGTCCCAGGAAGCACAGAGCACAGGCCTGCATGGGATGCCATTCCACACAAGCAAAAACAATTAAGATGGTCAGATTTGCCTCACTGTGTGATTTTGACTGAAAGATGAACTAAGCACAGTCTTGTGTGTATAAAAATGCGTAGATTCATTTAACTTTAACAATGAGATTCAGCAACATGACCTTATAGTGTTAATGATCGGTATCTTACTGGTATTAACTGAATTATGCAAAATTCTACATTATTCTATATTATTGCACCCAAATTGTTCATACTGACTAAATGTAATTACTGACATCCTGGACATACTGCTTTTTAGGTTTGAATTTAAAATGTTAGTAGACAAATTCATGCTGTCAATAACATCTCACTTGCTCACCCACTTTTAGATAAAAATACCCTTTGTGGTTTTTCTAGTGAAGCAGTGGGCCTGAGCTGAGGACCTGATGGTTGTGTGGTTTTCGCTCACTGAGAAGAGAGACACAAACACCCTGCTCTCAGTCGGTCAGTCTTCCTGTAAAATGCAGAGGTGAGACTGCTAGTGGAAAATTACTGACTGCAGCGTCAACAACACATATAAACAGCAGCACAAACAAAATGTTCCACAAATGCAGGACATCTGTATGCTTACAGCACACATCAGACACGCTGACCCTCAGCACTGAGCTCCTCCAGGCTCTGTGCTCTCCCTCTTCTCTTCAATTTCTACACAAATCACTGCTGCTCCAGTGAAGATCCTGAATTTTGCAGGTGATACTACTGTGTTTGCCATCATAACTGAAGGTGATGAGTCTGCCTACAGACTGGAAGTCGTACAGCTGACCATCCAGTTCTGAACTCACATTATCCCAAATGTCCACATGCTTAGACTCCTCTCATCATCAGGGAGGAGCGTCCCTTGGCACTGTAGAGTAGATGGATGAGAGCAGGCTGATAACAAGGCTGTCATCAATTTTATGTGACACCTCTCACCCCCCCAGCAGACTATGGAGG
The DNA here is from genome assembly GCF_023856365.1 of Brienomyrus brachyistius. Lineage (NCBI taxonomy): Eukaryota > Metazoa > Chordata > Actinopteri > Osteoglossiformes > Mormyridae > Brienomyrus > Brienomyrus brachyistius. The sequence goes on along the minus strand of NW_026042404.1, from coordinate 195,469 downwards.
CCCGTAAGGGCAGCTCCTTCAGTAAGAGACTCAGACACCCGGCGTGTGACAGAACGGTACCGCAGGTCATTGGGCCCCACAGCAGTCAGGCTTTATAATCTGCACTCTGCTCATTGAACTTTTCCCCTGTTCACTGTCTTCTGATACAGTTTCTATCTGCTGCTGATCTGCAATATTGTTCCTCCTTATTCACTGATGTGCAGTGTTGCATTGAGCCAGTGCATTATGCCCTGTGTGGCAGCTTCCTTTGGGAGGCTAATATCTGGCACATGAGCAATAATGTTACATGCAATAGGATTGTGTATAAGTTAAGGATTGTGTATAAGTTAATTTTAATATTCCTATAATATTCCTCTGTATGTAATTATTCTTATTTTTTGTTTCTATTATTACCCTATATTTATATATACATCCATTTATTTTACATTCATAATGATGTTGTTTGTTGTTTTGTGCCCCACTGCTCTTGTAACAAGCCTCAGTCTTGACTCTCCCTTTTAAGGTCTTGGCCTTAAATCACACTCGATATAGGTGGTGTCGTCCCCATCACCCTGACCAGGATACATGCTGTAAGATTAATGGATGGTGTTTATCTGTGTGATGAAAAAGAATGTGAATAAAACAAAAATGTACCATTATAAATGGGAGCCCTAGGATGTGTGGTGGTTAGAGATGTGGACTGATGAGAATTTTGCTTTTCTAAAGTTCTGTTGTGAAAACTGTACATTCCGTTCCATGTACAGTAGTGATATGTAGCAATCATGTGCTCCAGTCAAATGTCCAGCTGCATGAATAATAATGGTGGCTTGTTTGGATAAAATAACTTAGGCTGAATACTTGAAAGCGTGACCTGGGTGAGGTAGAGAGGAAACAGGGTCTTACAAGAAGCAGATATTGTTCTGTCTGTGTGGTTTTTACTCTTTGCAAAGTGAGTCCAGCACAGTGCAGTCAGTGGGTCAGTCTTCCTGAGCTGCATCTAACCAGTGGAAACATCTGCAGCACTGCAGAGAAGCACTCAGCAGACAAACAAACCCAAACAGCTTACAGCTGTATGTCACTTTTGGACAGAGGTGGACAAAGTACACAACTTCACTACTTGAGTTAAGTATAGATACTCCTCGTCAAATAATACTCAAAGTTTTTCAGTTAATTTTTTACTTCAGTTAAAGTACTGGAGTATTTGCATCTAAAAATACTTAAGTATTCAAAAGTACATTATGTTTTAAATGCAAGACATTTTTCAGAACCTAATGACTCCTGAACACCCCACTGAATACACTGACTGGCTTGTACATCTTGTAGAATAAAAAGCTTGTGGAATATGATACAATGACTATAGAAACACAACTGACATAACAAAAGTACAGCCATTGTCATTTTCATCTTATTTAACACCCCCCACCCCACTCACACAAAAGAGCATGGTAGTGTTCTTACAGAGCCGTAGCAGTGTGTGTGTGTGCATGTGTGCATGTGTGTTTGTGTGTGTGTGTGTCTATGTGTGTGTGTGTTTGTGTGTCTGTGTATGTTTGTGTGTGTGTCTATGTGTGTGTATGTTTGTGAGCCAAGTAACAAGACAGGGAGCAAGAAACAAAACTCCTCTTTCTTAATTATCCACATCGTTATTAACGACACAGGTATATATACAGGTACATATACAGGTACATGTATATACTCAAAAATACATCCAGAACACACAATTAAATGAAAAACGTAATTTAAGAACACTTGAAATTTTCATTCAGTTTCTTTCATCTGTTTAATATAATCGATCAGTCCCTGTGCGTTTGCCCCAAACCATTCAGCATGGTACACAAGGGAGACAAGTAAGCATGTGTGACATCAAAGAACTGATTGCAGCAACTCAGCCTTTCCACAACATTAAAGCCGCTTATTCCCCCCCATGCCATGAAGAAATAATCTCTGTGGCTCCCCTCTCCCCCTCCCTCAGCCCCCAGTCTGGCTTGAACATTTGCACTTCCAGTAAAAATGCGCCCCAAACACACTGACACCAAACTCAGCACCGGTGCTCCGTAAAATCCCGTGATTCAGTCTCAGAAGCACTGGCTCCCCTGCCCTCCTCTGAACATTATTAAAGCTACACCCTGAACACTCTGTGTGACTGACATGAATGAGAAGCATCTTTATTCATAATCTCTGTAGCGGAGGTCAGAATACAGAGTGTCATTATTCCCGTCTTTCTTCTGTCTCCTGGGTTTTGGCTTCTTAAGGTTCAGGGCAGCGTAATTCAGTGTGTCCTCGTCATGGCACTGTGGAGACAAAGATGGCAGAATTGGATGGATCAAATCGGTTTGCTATTACCTATTTTCACAAATAGCACTTAAAATGCTGATCCCAGGATGGAAATCAGTCTGAGGTTCATTTGTTTTACTGACGATTTGTAATTTGAAATATTTATTACATACTTGCTTGCGTGACCATTCCACTTTTGATATATCACTGTTCTTTTCATCTGTTTAAAATATATAACACATCAATATATTATTTAATTTCGCACGGTATCATACCGTGGTCAGATAACATTCCGAATTTTCAAGCAATCAACATCCTTTTTGTCTCAAAAATGAAAGTAAAAATGACTTCTGTCAATTTAAGTGTGCATGTTTGGATACGTGTCATTTGTTCTCATATATCATATATAATAAAATTGCTATAAAGGAGATCTTGGTAATAAAAGTTATTGATATGCAACTTATTGCAACATGTATATTTCAATAGATTTTGCAAAATATGAAAGATATAATACAAAAATGTAAATCTTACAGTACAAAAAGGTTTATATAAATAAGGTGAGATTTAATAATGGATTTTAAAACTGTATTACCTGCAAGAGTGGTTTTAATATGAAAATGTTATCTATCATAAAACAATTTTATATTTCTATAATTTGTTAAAATCTACATTTTGTCCTTCTGAGTGCATAAAGCCGGGCAGCGTACCTGCACAGTGTGTACAGGTCAGTTTACATCTTATACAAATGAGAGCAACGTTCAGAATAATGCTGCAAGATAAAACTATCAGCAAGCCAGAGTGAAGAGGATCCAGCAGCTTCTGAAAGCCTGTAACAAAGAGATAGATTTCAGCATAATGATATAGAGACACATTTCCCATTTGCTTACATTACATTAGTTAAAGATCAAATCGATAACACATTACAGCAGTTGTTTTGTAAATAGTCCATTTTTAACATGAACTTCTAGTATTTTGTATTTTAACAATTTATATTAATATTTGAAATAATTATTAAATTAGGCTCCGGACCCCCCGCGACCCAATAGGATAAGCGGTTTGGAAAATGGATGGATGGATGGATATTAATATTTGAAATAATTATTAAATTAGGCTCCGGACCCCCCGCGACCCAATAGGATAAGCGGTTTGGAAAATGGATGGATGGATGGATAATTATTAAATTAACATCTGTGTAATTTAATTTAAGCACTTAAATTAGAAAATTCATTACATTAAAAAAAGAAATAAATGTCTTAATAGCAGAATAAGCTAAATAAAACTTTGAAGCAGATATACTCTCCACACTGGGTGCTACCATCTATATCCAGCTGTGTGCCGTTCCCAAACAGCATCTCCCCACACTGGGTGTTACCATCTATATCCAGCTATGTGCCGTTCCCAAACAGCATCTCCCCACACATGGCCACAGCGCAGTAGTAAGTCCCAGCATCGGAGAGGCTGAGGTTCCCCTTGGGGAGGCTGTAGACGCAGCTCCGTGTAGGAGATCCAGCCTCAGGGCTCTTCTCACACTCATCACTGCTGTTTCCAGGGCTGTAAATGACTCCAGGAAGGGATTCTCCTGATCCATGTCTGAACCAGTAAACACTGTGTTCTCCTGCACAGCTCCCAGTCTCTATCGTACACTGCAGGCTCACAGAGTCTCCTGGCTGCAATGTGTCAGACACAGGCTGCTGTACCACAGTCCTGCTGTTGGAGTCTTTACCTGAAAAGCAAAATAGTCATGATGACAGCCCTTTGAGAATAACAATGGAAAATACAGATCCTCAAAAATTGTTCTTACAGATTTTTGGGAACTGAATCGATGTTCTTCTAGCCATCCAAGAAATCAGTAACTTCTTGGAGAACAGCTGACATTCTTCTCTCTTTTTATTGTATTACTGCTTATTAGTATATATCAGGTAACACTATACATTAACTGCACCTACATAATACCTAAATAAAAATTATATGATAATAACAAACATTATAATCATATAATGTCTTGTATTAATGTATGAAGGTAGATGAATATAATTAATTTCAATTCAAAGAAATGAAGTGTGTAAAGTGTACTTTATATTTTCATGATTTTCGTGACTTTACATTTGGTTTATGTTGCCCCTTTTCCACAGGAAGGTATTTATTGTTTTTGCATATTTAGCTCTTGATGTGTTTTGGTATTTTTGAGCATTTTGCTGTAGTACCTGCATAATTTAATTCAAGAGCCGAAGAGCTGTTTGCCCATTACTAGTTTGTCTATCTTTTAACATTAAAGAAAAAGTATACATAGTAAAAGGAATTACTTGGTTTCGTAGTTCCTCCTATTTATTTTCTTATGCACACAAAAGTAAGTTTTTCCGTTCAACCATAGCACTACAGCGAAAAGCAAAACGTCATGGCAAATACAATTATGCTTTATTCCAATACACATTGCTAATTTTTCATTATTATTACATTTATTCAGCATAATATCTTCAAAGGTTTCATGATTTAATTTGCAATCTTCTGGCCTGAAATCTTTTCCTGCTACACTGAAGACTCTCTCAGCGTGTGCAGAGAAAGCTGCAGCCAAAGGGTTGGCATCCTCTGATAAACATGGTTGGTTCAGGTATCGGTGACATTATGTGAACCTTTCATGGCAGGAATAGGGACTAGTTTGACTTTTGATGCAGGAAAAGTGTTTGGGACTGTTAGGTTGAAGAAACAGTTGTTAATCATTTCTGTATGATCAGCAATGAGTGTAAATATATATGTATACGTTATTTCTTATCTTCTAGCCACATACTCTTAGCTATTGTACTCTAAGTAGGTGGTTAACAGCTGCCTACTTAGATAAGAATCTCACTTCCCTCTCTTGCGCCCCCCATTGACTATAAATAAAGAAGACAAGGGGAACCACCCTTTGTAACACATTCTGCTGTAGTTTGCATTGCAGAGAGTGTGGGTACCCTTGCAAGTAAAACTGTAACCTGTGTGTGTCTCATAAATGTGGAGTTGGGGTGGAAACGCCGGGCGCTTTCCCCAACATAGAATTTGGTCCTTCGAGCCGGATCCGAGGAACCCCGAAGACGTCTCCAGTACGCCGAGAGAAGCGACACCGAAGTCTGTCGACAGCCACTCGAAGTCGGGTGCAAGAAAGACCTGTGATGTGAATTCGTCATCAGGCCGGTGGTTAGAACTGCGCTCGACGTCTGGTGATGTCTGAAGGACCTCGGTGACGGATCAGAGAGCACACTATACAGGTGAGAGATATGGCACCTAAGTGAGTAGGTGGCCAAGTGAGAGATACGGCACCTAAATAAGTAGGTGGCCAAGACATGCATGTGGTTGAGGTTAGCCGAAATTAACCGGGAGAGAAAGTAGGCGTTGTTGGAAATATATACAGTGTTGTATGTGGATGTGTTTTTATAGGTTTTAGATTAACCTACACGATCCACCCTAAAAGCAACAACATACTGGTGACTGAAGGATCAAGGACGGGTTTCATCCCTGAAAACTAACACCGCTGCTCTAATAGGGAGCAGTAGAAGGCCGTGTTAGTGTCCTCCTGAGGTCTCATGCCAGAGACTTGCTTTTAGGATTTTTTATTTTTTGTAGTGTATCCATTAAAAGGTAACAATGGGGAAGAATCAAAGTAAACAAATGGAACTAGAGGGAGATGAGAAGTTTATGGAAGGATATAAGCCAGGATCAGGACAAATAAGTAGTCAGAGATGGAGGAAAAAAACATGGGTTTGAAGGAAAACTCCACACTCCAGATATATTAAAATTACAGGGAAACTTAAAACTGGAGATGTTACAGACTACCAATAAGAAAGAAGGTAAAGACAGAAAAAAAGAATATGTTTTTTCTGATGCATGGTTAGAACAGAGTAAATTAAGAGATAATAAAAGACAGCAAAAAAAGGGAAATAAGGAGAAAAAATTACAGGCGACTTTAATTACACTAGATGAGGAGACGGCAACAAAATCTTCTGCCGCTCCAGTTCCCTTACTGCCCCCACAAATTCCAATGATTGCGCCTGCACCAGTTCCAGCTGTAAATAGACGACAAATAGGAGGAGGGGAATCATCTCGAATGATGACCCGAGGGTCTAACCCTTCTCTGTATCCGTTAAAGGATCTGGAGACAAGTAAAGTACGCTGGCATCCAAAAAATGACACAGAACAGGAAGACTGGGAGAATGATTTGGTGTGTCCACTCGTAGAAGTGGCAAATCCAAATCGAGGCCCAAATAATGCAGGACCCGAAACTATGTTAGTATATAGACCCTGGACCGCTGAGGATAGAACAGCGGCTTTAAAAGGAATACCCCCGGTTGAAGAAGGGGTACCCGAGTTTTGGACTGCCATCCTAGAATTACAAAGTAGTTTTCATTTGAACGGCAGGGAAATGTATAGATGTCTCAGACAGTTGTTTACCCATAAATGGGGACGTGTAGCGGGAGACTTCACAGGACATGGTAATAATGATGAAGTCTTAGCACATGACTCGCAGGAACTCATACAAGCATTACGAGACTTGCGAAACAGGGTAGAGACAGCCTTCGTAAGACGCGCAGACTATGGACGAATAGCGCAATGTAAACAAAAAGATGGAGAGGAACCTGAGGATTTTATGGATAGAATGAGAGTTGTATTTAGAGGAAACTCAGGGATCCCATTTGATGAAGAGGCAGTAGGAGTGTACCAACAACAGCTAAAACGAGCTTTTGTCGCAGGCCTAAAGCCCGAATTGCGAAAATATCTTGACAAACATTGGGTACATCAGAATACTGGTTCAGTCCAACAAGCACTATAATATGCTCAACACGCGCAGAAAGCGCAGAAACAGGAAAAGACAGACACAATATTCAGCGCCTCAGAAGTAGTAGCGCTAGTGCAAATGAATCCTCCGGGGAGGGGAGGATTCAGAGGAAGGTCAAGAGGCCGAGGAAGGGGGAGAGGTGTTTTCAGAAACAATTACAGGAATTCGTCTCAGCAAGATAACATTTGCTGGACATGCAGGAAACCTGGACACTTAGCTAGGAATTGTAGAGTAGGGAAACAACCATATAACCCAAACTCCATTGAAAACAATGATCAATGACCCCCCTCGGAGGCCCCTGTTACCGACACCATCCGAGGCAAAACAGAGGTGATTTTAAGAAAGGAAACGGAGGTCACTTTACAAGACCTTTTAGATAAGGAAATAGATTTACAAGCAGTGTGTCAGTTATTAGCAGAAAGGCAGTGGGAAACCTTGCCAAGTCGGAAGTTAGTCATAAACGGCAAAGTATATGAATGTCTGTGTGACACTGGAGCATGTAGGACTGTCCTAACCTCCAGTCCTCCCGGAGTCACATATTCTTCATCAGTCATAAATATAAAAACGGCAGGAGGTCAGACAGACAGACATCAGTTAACAAACCCAGTTGCAGTAAAAGATAAGGAAACTGGACTTGAATGTCAAGCACAGGTGTTAATAAGCCCTTCTTGTCCTGTTAACTTGTTAGGCCGAGACCTTATGGTACAAATGGGCATTAGCGTGGTTGCCACAGCCACTGGCATGAAAGCAATCGTAAATGAAGAAGCTTATGTTGTGCAAGGAACCACAACACCACAATATTACTGGTCTCTGGACCTAGGGGGAACTGCACAGACACGAGAATTATTGCGGAAAACTAGAGAAAAGCAGTCCCCTAGACAGGCCCAGTTCATGCCTGACGATGCCTTACACGTCACTATGTGGTACAAAGACACCCTTGGACCAGATTATGTCTATGACAAAACGTTTCATGCCCTCCAAGACACTTGTATTACCTTACAACATATGTATGTTAACCCCACCACTGGGTTTTCAGCAGCCTCAGTCATTTTATCTAACAAGCAACAGGCTGTATTTAGAGAGAGAACACCACACGTATCTCTTTCAAAACCACCCCAGATGCAGTGGAGAGATGTAGAGATGTTCTTACGAGATTCTATGCACAGTTACAATGACTACCAACCCGTATCTGGCTCCTGTTGGAGCTATGATGAGAAACACAATGTGTGGCGGTTTCCTTTGGGATGGAGAGTTCAAACCACTCCCACCACACACTTAAAGGACCCAACCTGACAAATTTTTTCAACCCTGGAGGAGGGATCATGTCCAGATCTAGATCGCCTCCCAGAAGGGTTGTGGTCGTCCTCCCCCACTGATGTAGGGCTGGTAAAGGGGTTTCCACCTTACAAAGTAATTGTGAAATCAGAACACCGTCCGGTAGTTAGGCAATACCCATTAAAACCTGAAGCAGAAAAAGGTATAGCCCCTGTAGTGCAAGACATGTTAGCATCAGGAATATTGCGAGAGGCTCCTGAAGCCACTTGCAACACTCCTATCTTTCCAGTCCAGAAGGGACATACAGGGAAATGGCGCATGGTGCAGGATTTAAGACCGGTTAATAACATAGTGCAACATGCAGCACCAGACGTGCCTAACCCACACTTATTGCTCAACTCATTGACTCCTGATAAAAGCTACTTCTCAGTAGTGGATCTTAGTAATGCATTTTTCTCAGTACCATTGCACCCTGATTCTCAACATTTATTTGGATTTACCTATAAAGGGAAAAAATATACATATACTAGACTCCCTCAGGGATTTTCTGAAAGTCCACATGTATATACCATGGCCCTTAGATACTCTATGAGTACCTGTGAAATACCATCACATAGTCAGGTATTACTATACGTGGATGATATCTTAATAGCAGCAGATTCAGAACAACATTGCAAAGAAACTACCCTAACTGTGCTTCAGCATTTATACAATACTGGACATAAAGCTTCTAAACAGAAGTTGCAGTATTGCAAAAAGACAGTTGTCTATTTAGGGCATAACCTTTCACAAAAAGGTCGCTCGCTGCTAGAGATAAGGAAACAAGCTATACAGGAAGCACCTAAACCACAGACTAAACAACAGATGATGTCCTTTTTAGGGCTCTGCAATTATTGTAGAGAATGGTTACCAGATTATGCTTTTCTAGTTCAACCTTTGCAAAATTTAATATACGGGAAGGAGATGACTCTAAAGGACAAAATACAATGGACTGAGGACGGAGAAAATGCTTTTACAAATTTAAAAAGAATGTTGCAAACCAATGTGACCCTTGCTCTACCAGATTATCAACAACCATTCACCCTATGTGTAGATGCTAATCAAGGTTATATGAAAGCAGTATTAACACAGCCATTCGGAGCAAAAGAGAGACCGTTAGCATTCTATTCAAAACGATTAGATGCAGTAGCAGCTGGCTTTCCACAGTGTTTACAGGCATGTGCAGCTGCTGCAGAAGCAGTAAAGGTATCAGCAGAATTGGTACTTTGTCACCCCCTCATACTTAAAGTTCCTCATTCTGTGTCTCTAATCTTGTTGCAGACACCGCTTCCATTCTTAACACATACAAGACATCTTACCTTAGTGTCACTTTTGCTCTCACAACCTAACATTGAACTTCAGCGGTGTGGCCTATTGAACCCTAGCACGCTCCTCCCCACCGCAGAGGATGGGGAGCCACATTCTTGCAAAGCAACAATAGAAGAACAAACAAAACCAAGAGCAGATATTCTGCAAACTTTTATACCAGGATCAGAAGTTGTTTATGTAGATGGCTCAGCATCAAAAAATGATATGGGAAAAAATAAAGTTGGGTATGCTGTAGTTACATCTACTGAAGTGTTAGAAGCCAATGCACTCCCTTCTACTTGTTCAGCACAAGCGGCTGAACTCTATGCTGTGATCAGGGCATGTGAACTGTTCAAGAACAAGTCACTTACTATCTACACTGATAGTCAATATGTGTTTGCAGCTGTCCATCACCATGCAAGAGTCTGGAAAAATAGAGGTTTTAGAACATCACAGGGCACATCTCTTACTCATACAAATTTGCTACTTAGATTATTAGACGTTGTGCATTTACCGACTCACTTTGCACTGTGCAAATGCAAAGCACACCAGACTGATGACTCTGCAGAAACCGCAGGAAATAGTTTTGCAGATAAAACCGCCAAAGAAGCGGCACTGAAACAACCTACCTTATCAGTGGCAGACATTCTTTTTATAGATAGCGATGTGCTATGTGATGCACAGATTCATGCTCCTAAAATAGAAGTACAAAGTTGGATCAAAAGAGGAGCAATACAACGAGAGAAAGTTTACTATATGAATGACAAGCCCATCCTACCAAAAAATTTATACAAAACAGCTGCTTTGGTGAGCCATGGAAATACTCATGTCTCAACAGGAGGGATGGTACATATCATACAACAATATTTCTATGCTATAAATTTTTCTGATTATGCAAAACAATTTTGTAGGACATGCTTAATTTGTTGTAAACACAATGCACAAGGAAACATCAGACCAAAACGTGGCCAGTTCCCCACAGCTGAGTATCCGTTTCAAGTTGTACATATGGATTTTATTGAATTATCTTGGTCACAAGGAAAGAAATACTGTCTAGTTATTATAGACACCTTTTCTAAGTGGGTAGAAATATACCCTGTAAAGCATTGTGATGCAATGACCGTTGCAAAATGTTTGGTAAGCCATTATTTCCCTACCTATGGCATACCTCATATTATAAGATCAGACAATGGGACTCATTTTGTAAATCAGACTATGTCCCTTTGCTCACAAGCATTAGGTTTTACGCTTAAGAATCATTGTGCGTATCACCCTCAGAGCGCAGGCTTAGTGGAAAGGACCAACGGCACTATTAAAACAAGGCTAAGAAAGACAGTGGAAGAGACAAAAAGGCCGTGGCCAGAATGTTTGTCTCTAGTAAAATTATGGATGAGAATAACTCCCACTCCTGCAGGATTAACACCTTTTGAAATAGTGTATGGTAGACCATTTCCCCTAGCAACTGAAATGAATGACATAGAAAAAGCAGACCGAGAAAATACGCTGGCCGATTGGATGCGTAAACTACTAACATCACAACAAAAACATAGCCCCAGTAGTCTGCCGGTAAATTCTGTTTCTACTCAACAGGATAACTTGCAGCCGGGAGATTGGGTCCTGGTCAAGGTCCTGTTGCGGAAAGATTGGAGCACACCTCGGTGGGACGGTCCTTATCAAGTCCTCCTTACAACACCAACAGCAGTAAAGATCGCAGAACGACCTTCCTGGATACACAAAAGTCACTGTAAACCCATCAAGCCCTTATCAGAGGCCTCAGCAACAGAGTAGCAGTGGAAGTCCGCTACAAAGGCACAGTAACCAATAGGGTGCTGTTGTCTCAACCCGGTGAAGAAAACAACTGAGCTGCACTCTATTTAGGATGGCCCTGATAGGGTGGGGATGTGGTAAAGTGACTCTAGGGGTCATTCTTGTTGTAGGACTTGTATGGTTGTCCTGGCTCTCACCAGCTCCATTACAGCACCTACGGCGATGGACCCATGATGACTTCCATCTACGCCCGTTGCCCGCTGACCACTCACATCCATTTATGCAAAACTACTGGTACCGATATGTACATGATACTGTAACAGCGAAAAATGTGACAAATTGCTATGTTTGTTCAGTAATGCTCACTCATAGTGAAGGACCTACGGTGTATGGCAGAGCTATGAATATCTTCTGCAGGTATAGGATATCAAAGTAATGTTTCACTTATATTTTCTTTTGTTTTTCATTTTATTTTTCTGTTGTTTTATTACTGTTATACCATGTTTGAAAATGTTTATTAATCAAGCTCTTAACGCTGCTTTTCGGACACGCAGTACAATGTTTCTCTCCCTTACCCAAACTATAGAGACAGAGCCTGTTTCCAGCGATGGCGATGAAGAAGACATATAATTCATAATGACGGCCGAGCCGAAAGCACCCGTGCAGGGCTCGGACCTGAAGAACCGGAATTAAATGTTTTCCAGGATAATGACAATGTGGTCTAAATGAAGGTTGTACCTAAAGTGCTTTTGCAACTTGTACAATGTTGATGCTTCTGATCATACTGTCATGATAAACAGGAGGGACTGTTAGGTTGAAGAAACAGTTGCTAATCATTTCTGTATGATCAGCAATGAGTGTAAATATATATGTATACGTTATTTCTTATCTTCTAGCCACATACTCTTAGCTATTGTACTCTAAGTAGGTGGTTAACAGCTGCCTACTTAGATAAGAATCTCACTTCCCTCTCTTGCGCCCCCCATTGACTATAAATAAAGAAGACAAGGGGAACCACCCTTTGTAACACATTCTGCTGTAGTTTGCATTGCAGAGAGTGTGGGTACCCTTGCAAGTAAAACTGTAACCTGTGTGTGTCTCATAAATGTGGAGTTGGGGTGGAAACGCCGGGCGCTTTCCCCAACAGGGACGTTTCTTAGGTTAGAAACTGCCGTCACTGCAGCCAACACTGACTTTTAAGGAGAGACACTCAGCTCTTCCTATGAGCAGATCCACCATGGTGCACAAAATGACAGTATAATTATTATTTTAGGTGACACTTCAAATGTTGCATTATTTCATTCTTTACAAAACGACATTTTTATAACAATGATGTATAACAATGTTAATGTGTTTATGTATAATTCATATTTAAATTAAAGTTCATATTTTAGTTAAAAGCTACACCTACAGTACGTATATGAACTTGAATTTGAATCCAAACCCTTTTTCGTTCTTCTTCTTTAAATTCAAATATAAATTTCAATGCCACAACCTGTTTTCAACCACAATTCAAATGTAATTCAGATTAACAAAATGAACTGAAATTCAAGTTCATATATGTATTCAAAATCCTGAATTTTAGGATACGTATTTGAGAATTTCATTCTCAAATCAGTTCTGAATGGTGCACATCCCTAGTTCATATGTTAAATCATGCATTTTTTTTTTCAGAGTGAATACACACTGACTGCTCAGATAAATAACGTCAAAAATAATTTTCTTTTGTTGCTTAAGATTTTTGCACAGTCCTATACTGTATATAACAACTCAAACATTTTTTTATGTTATTTGTTTTAAAGAGGCTGCAATGTGTAACATTAACATCTGTATAAAGAGAAGGTTAGGCTTTTGGCTGACAGCAAGCAAAATGCAACAAATTGTATAATAATAATAATAATAATAATAATAATGAATGATTTTTGTTTGATGTTTAGAAAAACATTTATGGAACAAAGCAGACAATAAGGTATCTTTGCTAATTTTATATTGACAAACAACTAAACTGTCAAAATTATTTTGCAGGGAATAATCTTACTGACATTATAATAAAGCAAATATAAAAATAGTTGGAATCTCATTTACCTGTGATTATGACAAAGGTTCCATTCCCGAAGGTGACCTCATGAAGAAACACAGCAGCACAATAATACACTGCAGAATCTGACGGCTCCACGTTAGAAATAGTGAGGTTAAAACTCCCCTCTGCATTCAGTAAGGAGTAACGTTTTATGCTTTTATATTCCTTGTAAAATTCACCAGGTACGTAGAGAAGTGCTTTCGCCATGGGCTGGGGCTTCCGACCAACAGCTTGCTTAAACAAAGTAACAAAAGTTGTTTCTCCTTGACAGAAGCATGTCAGGGTCACACTGTCTCCAAGCTGAACCCTCATCAGGTGACTGGGCTGAACAACATCTGTAGTCAGTGCAGTGTCTGCAAAAACAGAAAAACAAAAAAAATCATAATCAAATAAGACATATAATAGTAATCTAAATAACTATTAACTATGATGCAGATTAAATGGCCAAATTCCACTGATCACATCATACAGATAAATGAAAATATTAAAATCCCAAAATAATTTATATTATAGGGCCTTACTAATGAAAATGAGAAGACCAAAGAGTCTGAACATTTTTGTGCTTCCACTGTTTAGAATAAACTGCTCTGCTGCTAAGTGAGAGATCATGGTCGTGGTCGGGATGAAAGGGCAGGAAACAGAGAGGAAACAGAGAGACACACATCAGGCTGATCTGATTGGCTGTTCACATGGGAACTTAAGTAACAGTGAAAAAGCATTTTAATGTGCACTTACATGACGTTTATTAATTTACTCCTTAACATCCAGTTAAAATGAGAACAATTAGATAAACAGGAGCAGATACTGAGCATATAAAGTTCTTTGTACAGAGTGCTGAGATACTGTGGGAGAGCATTTGCTAATCATCTCTCTCAGACAAGCTCAGCACAGTATGAGTCTGTTATCTATCTGATATTAGACAGTCTCTCATACAGTAATAATAATTGATACTTTATTGGTCCCTGTGGAGAAATTGTCTTAACTTCTCTCTCAACTTGCTCTCTTTTTTTTAGAGTAAACAGAGTAAGTTGTCTGCGAAGGGCAGCCACCCATAGTGATGCCCAGTGAGCTGGGGGTTAAGGGCCTCGCTCAAGGACGCAGAGATGTGCTGTGGCTGGGTTTGAACCAGCGACCATCTTATTACAAGCACACAGGCATTAGATCTTCTAATCACACTTAAAAGGCAGATTAAATGTTCTTTCCACCATGCAAACAGAATGTAAATTGTAGCTTTACTGCTTAGATTTACATTCACACATTTGCATTTAAAACAAGCATTTTAAGTGATGTACATGAGAGTAAATGGTGAATCAGTTTATTTGCCACTCTACACATTACATTGGCGCCCATTATAAGTAACTGTACAGTGACATTGCAGTTCCTCAGTTGCTTTGATGCATTTCTGGAATCACCCTTAACATCTGCAAAACTGTAAGTGCATTTCCCAAAACAATTCGTGCAAACAGCACCACACAGATGGACTGTCTACAAAAAAAGTCATAGAGGCCACCAGCAGCCCGAATACCACACCGTAAGGCCGTATGTTAGGATGCTCTCTATGGCAGAGCGGTAGGAGGCCACCAGCAGCCCGCATACCAGACCGTAAGGCAGCATGTTAGGATGCTCTCTATGGCAGAGCAGTTGAAGGTCCCGATCAAGAAATCCGACAAGTTTCCCCAATAAGCCAGTAACCCCGCTTCATAGAACAGGCCACAGGACTGGTTTTGGTGAGATAGTCCGAGTAGTAGGTAGAAATCAGGATGGAGACTGAGTGTGGGTCTAACAGGTGAGCAGATGTAGGACAGAATGTAGAGCCCTCTGGTGGAGTGCCTGTGCATGACTGAATGTATGGTTTGGGTCTGATGGTCTGAATAGTTGGTAGAAATAGGCACCTTCCTACCTGATGTGGTAGGTCTAGATAAGGGGTCACCAACATGGTGCCCCAAGGATGCCCCCAATGACCACATGAGTTGCCCGTGGACCTGTTCTATAAAATAGCACAACTCACCAGCGAACATCATCTAAAATTTTATTTTGTCCTGTTTCTAATCTATCACATTTGCATTTATATAGATTTGAAATTGAATATAAAAAAGCATTTAAAACATGTTTATCATGCATGAAGTTTAGACATGTTTAGGAGGGCGTTTAAAACTGATATCAAACTTCGTATGGCTCAGTACCCGTGAAGTAGCTCTCCGTTTTAAAAAGGTTGGTGACCCCTGGTCTAGATCTTGCAAGTTTGTTTGTACTGGCTGTGTGAACATACTGTAGCACTGTTAAGAATATGCAACACAGCCTGAGTTGGGGATCTGCTGTATGCATCAGTAATATAATGCTTTGTCCTTTTCTAGGCTGTTCATTAAGACATAAAGCCTGAAAGTTTTCTGAATGGCATTAATGAAATTGAGCACTGCCCCCACCTGCTGGCCAATTTATTAAAACATTGAAATCGCTGTCTGCACAGGCTGACGTGTCATTTAAGTCTGATAATTTTCTATGAGTCAAACGGCAAGAAAATGACAAGAAGTTAAAAACATGGAGTTAGATGAAGGAGAAAAGATTACAAATTTGAAGATTATGAAATCAGGACATGTCAGCTAAGTCAGCCAAGGTGGGTCTTAAACATATGGACGGAAGTATGAGCGCTAAACTTAAACGGGTTCACTTGTAACCGCTGCCACCAAATTTCGTTAAATTGCTGGGGAGGTCCAGATACATGAGACAGGAATAGAAGGATTATTCTTTATTAATATACAGACGAGGGTTACAACCCTCCCTAGGGCAATAGAAGGGGATACCTGCCACGGGACATTCTAAAACGCTTAATGTGAAAATGCGTAACGCAACTTAATGTATTAAAACAGTCACCACAAATCACCAAATTTCTCGCGAATGTATCTGGCCATAAAGACTTACCTGACAAGAAATCAAAACCGAAATGCTAGGAATATGGACTTTAAGCCTTTTCTTTATGGGCGTCAATGGAGGGGAAAACGCTTGACGTAAGATGAAGTCCATATTCCTAGCATTTCGGTTTTGATTTCTTCCCTGGCATGGGTGACGGGTGCACCACGTTCCCAAAGCCACGTTAGCCTCGAGCGAACTGCCCGGAGAAACCGCTCACACCAGCGCTGCAACCCGATCTCCTCCCCTTTTAAACACACATTTCTATGGCGTTAAATTAGTGCCAAAAGTCGTGCGCATAAAAACAGAAAATCCATGCTCTCTACGGTAAATTGCATTGTGAATAAAATTTCTTAATACAACATCACAAAGCCAATTTAATAAATTCAAATCCTGGGAAGAACGCTCCTCAGATATTAGTTCTCGGGTTAGTGTTAGCAGACTATAGGCGAAACCACCTTAAGTGCTATCTGTTAATGTTTATTAAATTAGCATTAAAATGGAGAGGTTTATAATATCTTTTGTCCTTGTAGCTGCTAAATACACTCATTATTAAAGCCATAAAGTTGTCTGCCTACTACATTGGAATCTCCACTGAGTAAGTGTTTTTGATGGATTTTATTTAACTTTATTATACTCTGGTCCTTAGATCTAATGTCATACTTCTTCACTTATATTGTTTGTGAAAAGGTTTACCACGGTCAAACAGAGCAGCCACTACATCATCATACATGAACAAGCACCTCACAAAACAAAAACATTTCATTTTCATAATTAAAACTTTTGAATGGTAGGCCTAGTGTGTGGATCAGAGACAAGATCTTGACACCTCATTAACTATAATTTGTTCTGTGAACAGCTCAGATACCACCTTCTCGAAAGTCTTCTGCATAAAATAGAAATAGGATTCAGCGCGACTCCACTAAATTTGGATTACCTGGAGTTCCTTTGTCATCAGGAGCTGTATCTTCTGCAGGCCCTGTCTAATCACATTGAAGTACCTCCTGCTATCACCCTGGCTTTGCAAGAGCTCTTTGACCTTGTGAGGGCACATCTGGAACGTCCAGCCCCATGTGTCACACAGGAAGTCGCTGCCACCAATAGACGACCCAAGATTTTGATTGAAGAACAATGTTTGAAAGAAATGCTCCATACTCAACTTCCTGTGCCTTGCATAGCCACACTGATGGGTGTTTCAAGAAGAACAATCTTAAGAAGAATAAAAGAGTATGAGCTCTGTGTTAGGGAACTTGACAATTTGGTTTCTTCTGTCAAGAATGATCTACCAAATGCAGGCTACAGGATAGTCAATGCAGGCTGCAGTCAATGGGCTACAGGGTTCGGTGGAGAAGAGTTGAAGCCTCCATGCATAGGGTTGATTCCATGCGCATCATATAAAGGTTGTCAAGTCTTGGCTGTGTTGTACGCAGAATGTACCAGGGCCTTTGTCTCTAGTACACGTGGACACAAACCACAAGTTGATCCGGTTTGTATTACCAGCAAATTTACCCTGGGTGGATTGGTGTGAGGTGGTGGTGGGGCTTTGGAGAAGATTTCCTGCCGATCAACACTAGCAACTTATATCTATCTGTCATGGAGGTCTCGGGACTCACAGATATTCAGAGACATGTGGATAGTTTACCAGTGGTTTTCAGCAGGAAATAGTTATTACTACAAATTGTCACCCCCCCCCCGCCCCCCACAGAAACTGGATCTGGCTATAGTGGGAAAATCTTTTTTTTTTTTTTATTTGTGAGAACTTGAAAGCAAAACAAAACTTGGAAAAAATATATGCTCATTCACCAATTTTCTAATCTGGGGTCTAAAGTGGTCAGGCTTGCAAGTGTATTTGGTTATTTGTCTATCCTAGCCTGTTGCAGTGTATATTTCCTGTATATTTTGCATGTAAAAAATGTTGTTTGTTATGTCAGTGCTTAATATTATCATGTAGTCTTCATGAACTTTCTTCATCTTGGCCAGGGACTGCATTTGAAAAGTAGCCACTTGACTAAAATTGGCACATTTTCAGAAATGCCAGCAACAATACTGATAATGAACACCCCTCTAACTGACTCTCAGTTGGTTTAGAAAAAAGACTTTTAAGAGAAAAGAAAGCCTTCCTTTGGTTTTGCATTTTTCTCTTTTTTGTTGGCTGTGCACAATATATTAGAAGAATACCTTACAATTATATTAGTTAAGAAATAACAGATTGCGTATATACAATATTAAGGTGATAACAACAACCCTCACTGTCTCTAGGTGCTGCTTCAGACAGGGCATTCTGCAGCAGGGACACCACCCGTCGTGCAGCATCCAGCAAATCTCCCTATCACAACAGCCCACATAACAGAATAACATTAGTGTATGATTCAGTAGGGCTAGTCCAGGTCTGGAAAGTAGTTGGGCCAGATTTTTAAACCAAGAAATTTAGCTGGGCCAGACATTTTCAGCGGCCCAGTAAGCAACAGGTAATGGCATTTTAAACAAACACAAATCAAGGTACATTATTTTAAAAAACTACAACTGAACAGAATCTGAGAGCAATATTTTTTTTCACTTCTGAAATGAGAAAAATATTTTGGTCGTATCTGACCTAGACGCATCCCAAAGAAAAAAAATGCCTATTAGATGGTAAACAGACATAAAGAAAAAGGGAAAAATCGTCTATAATCATCATCCGCTTATACTGTGGTGATCCATTTCACCCACACAGGCATGATCACCATTAGCGGTTTCCACATTATTGTCGAGGTGACTATTCACTTTACCTCTGCTTTCTCCGACATCTTCCTGATTCTGCCGCCAACAAGGGGCTCATAGGGTGGAGACTGAGGGTGTTAAACAGACCAATCTTTTGTCACTGAATGCAACAAATAATGTATTTATCTGTCAAAAGTCCAGCACCAGGAAAAGCAACAGAGTGACAGTAGAAACTGTAATAATAATGGAAGTGCGCCGCCCTACAGGGAAGGAGGAGTGATGGGAGTCCCGGTGGTGGCTAAGCGCGCGTGGGGAGAGGCGTCGTACTGTGAGGCTTCATGAACTTCCGATGGGGCAGTGCTGTCATACAGCGGGGAGCCTGAGAGGGGCACTGTGGCCGGGTGCGAGAGCCCTGGGTAATGAGTTGTAGAGCTGCGCAGTGTCACGATCGGGTACAAGCAGGCAGGCGATCGTGCGGGCAAGGCGTGCAAGGAGCAAGCGGACAGGCAAAAACGGGAGTTTAATTAGGAAGCGCGGACGGGGAAACATCTCACGCATACAAACATCAATGACAGACACTGGACTCAGGTAAGACACGGACTGAAATACACAGGACTGAGCAAATTAACTAGATACAGCTGGGTACAAATCGGGAGAAAACACGTGGGTAATCAGGGGGCGTGGCACACAGGAGGAGCGGACGAGCCGGGCATGACACGCAGGAACTGAGAGCCCAAGCTGTTGGACATTCCACTGGACTAGGAGACTGGGGTGAGTGAGGAGGAGCTCATTGACCACAAACTGGGATACTGGCTGTGTGTGAGCAATGGGGTGGAGATTAAGGAAAGACGTTAAATCAGCATGCAGTGTTGCCTGGAAACAACAACAAATATACTAGTGTCACTGTACTAAAACAATATCAAAATAATGCCTATTTTTTATTCATTTTACTTGTAGAGTGCAAAGTACAAAGGAAAACAAAGAGTAACTATGGCGAAATAAATCAAAGCATGTCCCAGAATGATGGGCCTGAATGGATCAGGACAGAAGAAGGCGAAAGTCCTGTTAACGAGGTGAGACGATGCAGACACAGGCCAGGATGTGGGTATAGGCGAGAACAAGAGGGAAGACGGGGGCCCGAGACTCAGCATGGGGACAGGTGGGGGAGGGGAGGCACGGGCTCACCTGGAGCTGCTCCCGGAGGTGCCGCTATGACTCATGGGTAACATGCCGGAATGGGACGGCACCTGTAGGCTGGACCAGTTGTCATGGGAGGGCAACATGGACAGACAGGTAGACGAGCTGTCTGAATAAGCAGCTGCAAGTATAAAACAATAAATGAAGCAGGTATGTGGTGGGCAGTGTTACAGCGTCCTTAATATGGTCAATACAGAAAAGGCATGTTATCATGTTATGTATATACTGCCTCCAGTTACTTAATGCCTAACTTTAATACATTGATTGATTTGTTCACTGCTGCAGCCTGTGTCAACTTTCCTTTCAGACAGATGTAAAGTCCATTCTGTTTTTGTTCTGTGTAGTTTTTTTTGAACAGCATATGGCTGAATTCTGTTAAACCTCAGACTGAAGAAAATTGTGTTAATTGAAAAGCAAATATCAAAAACTCAGTCTGCAGGAATGTTTTTCTAAATATTTCTGTGGACTTTTGGAAATTTCACGAAATTCCATTGCTCCATTACATAAACACTGAGTGAGATTTCATTCCCATTACTGCAACGTATGAAGAGGATTATGACTTATTACTTTAGGTTATCGGACTGAGTGAGTTTTGGAAATTTGCTCTTCGATAACTGAAGCAGTGCTGTGAATGCAGAGGTTATATGCGTCGCATATCAACAGAACTGTATGTTTATGTCTTGTCTTAATTATTTTGATTAAATGTCTAACTATTCCCAATATGTGTGAACATACTTGGCCAAATAAAGCTGATTCTGATTCAGTCAGAGGGTAATCGTCGGTGTGCTGTACTATCGTGGTGACCCACACAGAGAGCTTAGGACCATGATTTCAGTGTGTGCTTGTGTGAGGGGACAGGCAGGGCGGCGGCTCACTGGGTGATGCACTCCTGTGGGTATAGGGGCTGGGATAGGGGGCGGAGCAGTTACTCCTCAAGGAGGAGTAACAGTCACAGCCGTGGGGGGAGGAGAGGGAGAGGGTGCTCCCAAACTGGGGGTGTGGGTTTGATGAAGAGCAGAGAGACCCTGAGCCTGGGATGAACCAGCTGCCTACTGAAACGAAAGCGGATAAAGACAGAAACTAGAACCTCAAACTAAACAACACAAACAACAATATCAAGTTATATTCAATCATTAAACCGTTATATATTTAATCTAAACAATAGTAATAAATATCGTTCCGATTCAAAATATCATTTACGGGTGAATCTTATGACTTGCATTGGGAAACAGGAAACGGGCCAAGCTGCAGGGCCAGTTCAAAGGCATAGTGCGAGGCGCCCAGAAAGGGGGCGAGGTCTGGGCGGAGTCAGCTAAAGAAGAAAAAGGCCTGACCTTTTTCTGGATGCTGTGGACTGTGTTTGTGTGTGAGCTGCAGCTGCATGTTCCTTACATTTTTTTTATTAACACCAGCACCGTGAGGTTTGGCCTGGACTGGGTCCTGTCCTGCACGGTTGAAGACATGTTGACTGATGGTCAGCCCGTGTTCTGTTGGATCCCACAGAAAGGAAATGGGAATCCCGTTTGGATCGGATGCTGACAGTTGAAAAAAAACTCATGTCTGTGTGTTATGAAAGAATATCAATAAATGTTTCCGAAAGGGGATGACTCATTTGGTAATTATTTACGGCTTATGTTATGGCTGAGAAATTTACAGTCTTTACTAAAGTCTGACTTCTTTCGAGTCACCTTTAATATAGATTGGACACTCTCTATGCTATGTACAATACTTATATAGATGGTACATGTTTACTTGCTTGCACAGATGGTTGATTAGGTAATTAGTGTAAGTGTGTGTGTGTGTGTGTGTGTGTCCAATCGCATGTATGTCCAAGGTCCATAGTAAGTAATATACACTGATCAAGAGATGCCTGAAAGTGGATGAAAGAGGACATTAGTGGGTGTATCACTTAGTGTAACGGGTGCAGGAAAATGAGCAGGACTGCAAGCCATATAATGACCCACTGTCCTTATCTAGCTCTTAATACAGTATGCATACAGTGATGTATCTACAATGGACAGCTACTATAAGCAGATAGCACAGTACAGGTGCTTAATCTGTATGCTATTTCCATCCATCCATTGTCCAAACCGCTTATCCTACTGGGTCACAGGGGGTCCGGAGTCTATCCCGGAATCAATGGGCACGAGGCAGGGAAGAACCCAGGATGGGGGGCCAGCCCATCACAGCTCACACTCACACACCATTCACTCACACATGCACACCTACGGGCAATTTAGCTACTCCAATTAGCCTCAGCATGTTTTTGGACTGTGGGGGGAAACCGGAGGAAACTAGCAGCTTTGTGTGGTAATTGTTTGTATTAAAAATACATTGGATCAAGTCAAATTATTTTTATGAAGAATTAACATCTAAAAGCTGCTAGTAGACCGTGGGAAAATAATTTTTCTATTTTCTTGCTGCCATCTCGTGGCCAAAAGTAGGTATTGCAATTTCCATCATATGTAAGAGGGCCTGCCCATCAGAGTAATGTACATCCTGTGACATGTATTGACTATCAAGACAAACTGAAACACGGTGTATTAGGCTGTCAATGAGTACTGGACTAGGGTGAAAAACTGCCTGATAATCTACCTATTAACTAGAAGAGTACAAACTGGAGACGGATCCCCTAATACAGAGGGATTAACGTCTGTGCCACATCCAGAACCATTCAGTGTAGGAGTCTGGTGGTTCTACTGGATACTGACAAGTACCCAGCCCCTTTGTTCCCTCTGATAATCATCAGTCCTCCTCTGAATGCCTTCACCACTCTATTCCTGAATAGGTACACATTTAAATATGCTAGCAAGATCAAGGTATTGGGATAACTGTTAGGTTCGCTGTTAAGAGAGTTGCAGTGAAAACCATCATACACAGTGGCCCTTTCTGGATAAGATTACCTCCCTCTGATCTAACAGGTCAAGATCAAAGCAAGGTGCATTGCAATGTCTGACACCCAGCACACTACAGCATATAAAATACAGGTATCCATCGCCTTCCGCATTTGGAACCAGGACCACTTGTTGCAAGTCAATTTGGGCGTATCTCAAGTTATACGAGAGAGGCAAGACATTAAGGACAGTATACACAGTACTGAAATAATAATGTACATATTAAACCACAGCACTTAATAAACAGATACTGCACTTACATTTCACAAAAAAAAAATAAAGCACAGATTGCACTAAGAAATCAAAAGATGCATGTGCTAGCAAACAGTGGGAGCTGAGGAAGAAGCAGTGGTGAAATACTTTATTGTACAGTACAGTAAGTTTCTTTTTATAGAATGAAATAGCATACAGGGGGCGGCATGGTGGTGCAGTGGTTAGCACTGTTGCCTCACACCTCTGGGACCCGGGTTCGAGTCTCTGCCTGGGTCACATGGGTGTGGAGTTTGCATGTTCTCCCCATGTCGTCGTGGGGTTTCCTCCCGCAGTCCAAGAATATGCTGAGAATATGCTGAGGCTAACTGGAGTTACTAAATTGCCCGTAGGTATGCATGTATGAGTGAATAGTGTGTGAGTGTGCCCTGTGATGGGCTGGCTCCCCATCCTGGGTTGTTCCCTGCCTCGTGCCCATTGCTTCCGGGATAGGCTCCAGACCCCCCACGACCCAGTAGGATAAGCGGTTTGGACAATGGATGGATGGATGGAAATAGCATACAGATCTTATAAGCACCTGTACTGTGCTATCTGCTCATAGTAGCTGTCCATTGTAGATACATCACTGTATGCATACTGTATTAAGAGCTAGACAAGGGTCATTATATGGCTTGCAGTCCTGCTCATTTTCCTGCACGCGTTACACTAAGTGATACACCCACTAATGTCCTCTTTTATCCACTTTCGGGCATCTCTTGATCAGTGTATATTATTTACTATGGACCTTGGACATACATGCGATTGAACACACACACACACTTACACTAATTACCTAATCATCCATCTGTGCAAGCAGGTAAACATTTACCATCTATGTAAGTATTGCACATTGCATAGAGAGTGTCCAATCTATATTAAAGGTGACTCAAAAGAAGTCAGACTTCAGTAAAGACTGTAAATTGGCAGCCATAACATAAGCCGTAAATAATTACCAAATGAGTCATCCCCTTTCGGAAACATTTATTGATATTCTTTCATAACACACAGACATGAGTTTTTTTTCAACTGTCAGCATCCTTCTCGATTGTCAGAAGCTCTGCGCTAGAGGGAGGTTTACTGGTCTTATACTCTTCTGGCACCTTGTGTGATTCCTGACTTGGGACATCAGTTTGGCTCCTTCTGTATGTGGTTTACATTGTATTTGTTCTTTAAAGTTGCCCCTTCAGAATTAGACAGTGTAACCAGCTTGCCACATATTGCCTGGATGACATAAGGTCCGGTAAAATCCGGTTCCGTTCTTCCTCCTTTCCGTCCCCGCTTCCTCATGTTGAACAGAAGCGCCTCATCTCCAACATGATAAACTGTGCTTTGGTACCTCTTTTGTATTCGTTTACCACATGCCTGCTTCTGTTTTTCCTGTGACTAGGAGATGTTTTCAGCTGTTGTTGCTTATTGTCTCAACTACTTTATTTTTTTCATCAAAAAACGTGCCGTAGCTTTTCTCATCGGGAAGAATAATTGTGGAAAGCTGAAGTGGAAAAACATTCATAGCAAATTATTATTATTCACAGATCATTATAAAGAGTCATTTTCTAAAAGCATTAAGAACAATGTAATTTGCTGTTTCAAGATATGTTTTTAAATAACTACTTGTCAGTCATAAGAAACTCTTCAACACACATGATCCGATCTTGCCACAAATCATTTTTAATCTCACTTTTGTTGCCAGCAGTTCAGACATTAATGGCTGTGTGTTGAGTTATTTTGAGGGGACATCAAATTTACACCATTATACAAGCTGTACACTGATTACTTTACATTCTATCAGAGTTTCATATCTTTAACGTTGTCCCTTGAAAAGATATAATAAAATATTTACAAAAATGTGTGGGGTGTACTCACTTTTGTGAGATACTGTATATTAAGGGATTGATTGTCAATAATATCAGTAATTCCTGATGTAATGTTAAAAGAATAGAGCCTGTCTCACACAGTTCTAAAACAACCTCAAAAACAGACTTACCATTTTATGTCATCATTCGTTTTCTCATCCAGGCCATTGGTTTGGGGATGATATGCAGCAGTGATCAACGGCAGAACAGGGGCTCTGAACGCAGTATGGATTAAAAAGGAATTAACCATCTCTCTCAATATAAAATTAGGATCAT
Source organism: Brienomyrus brachyistius (assembly GCF_023856365.1). Classification (NCBI taxonomy): domain Eukaryota; kingdom Metazoa; phylum Chordata; class Actinopteri; order Osteoglossiformes; family Mormyridae; genus Brienomyrus; species Brienomyrus brachyistius. The sequence goes on along the minus strand of NW_026042404.1, from coordinate 169,864 downwards.
TTATTCTCTACAGAGGCCCCCATAGAATAGTGCATCCATCCCCTCACTCATGTTTAGACAGACGTAAGGCAACAGGCCAATGACATTCAGAACAGCAACAACATCAACAATTGTACAGCTAGTTTTAAAATTTAATAAAAAAGACAAACCAATTAGGTAATATTAATGAAATTATTAAAATGTGCAGATTAATAGTCAGAAATAATTAGCGATTTTAAGAGCGGAAAGGATACATTAAAACTCAATTACATTTATCCCTTAATAATTTAAAAAAAAGGTTTTTGAATTTTACATCATGATAAATGAGAACTATATGTGATTACTAATTACTGTTGACTAATTTCCTGTCTGGACGTTTCCCTCCTCATTGTTAAAAGTCATTATATGTCTGGGTGCCAGTCAGTGGAAGCACACAGACATGTTGGCCAGCTGTCATATTCATTCAGCACCAGCCCATCAAGTAGAGAATTCAGCACCACGGACAGTGACCTGTGTTACAATGACATCAGGTCATTGGCTCTAAATATTTTTCTAGAAATAACTAAATGGCTCTATTGTAGAAATTTCCAGCCAGAGTCTTGTGGTGCGTTCGTTTTTCTCTCGGAACTTGGAAATTCCAAATTGGGTGACATCACATCCAACAATCTCCCGTTCAAGCTAGCACAACTCGGAACAAACATGGCTGCCTCCATGAATACGCTGCTGTGTTGTTGCTTTATATTTTAGCAGTTATGGAGTAAGATTATTATTTCAGACAAATAAACAAGAAACAGGAACTAGTCAAACCACATTAAAAGCTTTATAAAGTATTTTAGTACATTCATAGCGATATTCTTTTTTCGAGAGGCAAACAAACTACAAACAAACCAAAAACACTAACAAGTCTGGTAAAAATCTGATATTGCATGTTAGGATACTGTTTACGGTCACAATATGGTATTCTCTAAATCGAACACGTGCAATTACATTAATAATTACTAATAATTATAAATAATAATAATAATAAATGGGCGGTATGGTCGTGCACTGGTTAGCACTGTTGCCTCACACCTCTGGGACCCAGGTTCAAATCTCCGCCTGGGTCACATGTGTGTGGAGTTTGCATGTTCTCCCCATGTCGTCGTGGGGTTTCCTCCGGGTACTCCGGTTCCCCCCCACAGTCCAAAAACATGCTGAGGCTAATTGGACTTGCTAAATTGCCCGTAGGAATGCATGTGAGAGTGCATGGTGTGTGTGAGTGTGCCCTGCGATGGGCTGGCCCCCCATCCTGGGTTGTTCCCAGCCTCGTGCCCATTGCTTCCGGGATAGGCTCCGGACCCCCCGTGACCCAGTAGGATAAGCAGTTTGGAAAATGGATGGATGGGATAATAATAAATTTAACAAAATAAACATTTTTAAGGATTTGTAAAATAGAATTAATGTTGAGTGTGTAAGCCGCCATGTTGAAATTACGTCACAGGGGCAACTCGGACAAGAAGATTCTGTCAGACATTAACGTCATAAAAGAGGCGTTTCTAATGGGAAGTGATGTTTTTCGTGACGTTTTTGTCCGAGTTGGAGTGAAATAATCAAACGCAGCATGTGTTCCTATTTGAAGAGAATATTCTATTTTTATTCTAAGGAACTACAGAAAATCAGCTCTGCATGTGATCTCCCCTTTACTGCTCGAGCAGGGCACACGCACATCAACAAGTGTCAAGGCAGCAAGTGCATGCAAACAACTTCTCAGGACGGTTACAGTATAGGACCTTCAGAAAGAGCCAGACTGCGGCGTCATTCAGAGATTCCATTGTCTAAGGCTTGCACTAAAACATTACAGCATATTTAAACAAAGTAGCATGGCACCTGTGTCAGAATCCCTCCCTGCCTTGTTCTGTTCTCTCTTTGTTGTCCCCATTTAGCCAGCACATGTCACTGGCCATCCTGACTCCTCTTTTGATTGTGGGTTTTAAGGATATCAGTGGGTCTGTGTTTTCATAATTGTCCCCCAGGCCACCATGCTGCTCAGCCCTTGATTCCAACTACAGTTGCAATCAGGTGGTTCTCAATCTACTAGGACTGTATAACAGGATTGGCCACCTGTTCTACCTTTACTCGTTCAGCCGCATTCATGAGTCTGGCCTATAGGTTATTCAAATTTTGTCCTGCCAAATTTACCGGACAGGAGGTGGACACTGCAAATGAATGTGTGAATACTCCAATACCTACATCTTTACAAGTTACCTGAAGTGGTTTGGTAAATGATTGTGAGGTTGGAAGTCCTTCTTGATGTCTGTTTGCAGCTCATCCACCAGCAACTGCACGAGTTGTCGCTCCCAGAGGGAATCCCACTCTCGGTCCGCTGGAGGGTCCATCTCACTGTAGCTGGAGTATGTTTCCATCAGTCACTTGGCGTGGGGCTCACAGAATTTACCAGGCTCCTGTTTAATCTGACGCACCTTAGTCCAGTCCATGCATCTGGGGAACTTCTCTGAAAATCTCTGGCAGATTCTTTGCAGCTATACTTGATATTGGGTACTTGCCGCAACTAAGTAATGGGTTGTTGAATCAAAGTCCCGTTCCATGTCAAAAATAACCCCATTTTAGGGTTTTGTTAAACAACTGGTCTAATTTGGATGCAGAGGTTCTGCACGGAAGGCCCAGTCTCTGAAGGGCTGTGGCATAGCGAGGCCTGTTCTGCCTGGAATCCGGCAGGTCACTGGCAACATCCCCCAACTCCTTCATCTATAAGGTCGGGAAACCAGAACGTTTACTCCCCCTTATGGATAAGGACATACCAACGTTGGGGCAACTCCTGCTGCCTGAGTCTTCAACCAAGTCCAAAACAAAAGTATACAATGTTAGGAAGGGTAATTCAATGGTATGAGACTGAAACTAGAAACTGTAAATCGGATGGAGTTAAATAGCAATACTGTGGAAGAGGCATGGGAATTTTTTAAAAGCACATTGTTGCAAGTGCAAAAGAACTTCATACCCGTTTCCAGAAAAACTAAATCTAGGAAACTGCAACCAAGCTGGTGTCATGACCTGCTTGTACGATCCTCGTGTGTGCCACGCCCCCTCATTAACCATGTGTGCTGCCCCGATTGTAACCAGCTGTTTTCTGTCAGTTTGAGTAGTCCTGTGTATTTAGTCCACATTCAAGTCTGTTTCCCCAGTCCTGTCATTGAAATCTCTCGCTGTTGGTACCTGTTTTCATCAATAAACCCTCATTCCCGACTCTCCGTTTCCCGGATCCTTGATTCCTCGCTTCCTGCCTGTTCGTCCAGCACGCGATGTCACAGGTGGTTTACTACGAAAATTAAGAATAAAGTCAGGAGCAAAAGGGCTTTCTTCCACAAATGGAAATTAACTAATGATTTCAAAATAAAGCAGGAGTATCTAAGTCTACAGGTTTAGTTAATAACAGTTATAAGGATGACGTTAAAAGTTTCTTCCAATATTTTAACTCCGAAAGAGCTCTAAAAGCTGAAAATCACTCATTTGCAGGATAGTAAGGGCCTTATAATTGAAAATGAAATTGATATAAATGAGTTTAATGATTATTTTACAATGGCTGTTCACAGTAGAATAGCTTACCACCATTTAGTACAAATACAACGATGTCTATGACCAATATATGTATAACTGAGGCTGATGTGGTACAAAGCCTAGCTAAGCTCAAAATAAATAAATCGCAAGGCCCTGATGGCATCTTATCTATAGTTTTAAAAGAGATGAGGGGTATTATTAGCCAACCTTTAACTTTACTATTCCAGAAATCATTATCTGCTGGTGTGGTATCTTCTGATTGATGTTAGATCATGTCTCATGTCCAGAGAGGCTACAACAGGATCTGGATTTAATTAGCGACTGGGCTCATACGTGGCAGATGAAATTTAACATAGATAAATATAAGGTAATCCATGCAGGGAGCAGAAATATAGTAAATATAGTAAAGTACAGATATTTTATGGGTTCCACTGAAATAAAGGTAGCTGATTACGAGAAAGATCTCGGTGTGTATGTTGATACTTCCATGTCCCACTCTTGCCAGTGTGGGGAAGCATTAAAAAAAGGCAAAAGGATGTTGGATTAAACTCCACACACCTAGAGATGTAAGTCAAGAGAAGTGATGCTACGATTATATAATTCCTTGGTAAGATCCCACCTAGAATACTGTGTGCAGGTTTGGTCACCATACCTTCAGAAGGACATTGCTGCCTTGGAAAAGGTGCAACGTAGGATGACTAGAATGATTCCTGCACTTAGAGGAATGTCTTATGAGGAGAGGTTCGCTGAGCTGAATCTGTTTAGCCTCAAGCAAAGGAGACTATGGGGGGACATGATCCAGGTATATAAGATTCTAACAGGTCGGGATGCTGTTCAGCCAAATGACCATTTCAATATTAATTTAAAATACTAGAACTCGTGGCCATAGTGGAAATTAGCTGGAGAACATTTAAAAATGAATCTGAGGAAGCACTTCAATTCAATTCAATTTTATTTATATAGCGCTTTTAACGACATGCATTGTCACAAAGCACTTTACATTTAACCGGCCAGAACCCCACCAAGCAAGCCTGAGGCGACAGTGGCAAGGAAACTCCCTCTAGCAGGAAGAAACCTTGAGTGGAACCTAGACTCAGAAGGGGACCCCATCCTCCTCTGGGCGACCAAGGAGCATGAAACTGCATTTACATTGACATTCATTAGAGTTCATATAGTTATAAAGTCCCAGTTGGTTTCATGTAGTTATATCCAGGAGTCCAGGTGCGGGTTCACACGGTGTAGTCGGCTCGGTATCAGCTCGAAAAAGAGAAGATGGAGAAGAGTTATTGCCCTACACCTAACCGGCAGGACTAAAGCAACTATGACAGCCTGCCTAAAAGAGTGACCTGGAAGGAAGCACAGGCATGAGGGTTTACAGAGGTTTTGGCGTCAAGCCACCTCCCATCCACAGCTTAAGTGATCGGCGAGAGTGGCAGGACGACAGCACCAATCCCCCCTTTCCCCTTCAATCTCAAATAACTATGAACCTCCAGATTTCCCATTCACCTTAGAAAAGAAGATTTAACTATCCAAAAGACTGGCGAAAGAGGTACATCTTAAGCCTTGACTTAAAAGCAGAGATTGTGTCTGAGTTCCGAACACTAATAGGAAGTTTATTCCATAGCTGTGGTGCTTTATGAGCAAATGCTCTTCCCCCAAAGGTAATGTTCTTTATTCTGGGTACGGATAGAATACCTCCATCTCGTCATCTAAGTGTATGATTCGGAACGCAAATGAGGTCACTCACATACTGCGGTGCAAGACCATTTACAGCTTTATAGGTTAAGAGCAGTGTTTTGTAGTCAACACGAAATCTAACTGGCAGCCAGTGCAGTGAAGATAAAATTGGGGTAATATGATTATATGTTTTAGTTTAACTATTGCTAGTAGCGGTTCAATCAATGCTGGGAGCATCGCTGAATAATTTTGATGGAACAGGGTCTAGCATACAAGTAGATGAATTTGAAGATAAAATTAAGTACATCAGTTCTGACTGGTTAACCAATATTCAATATTCAAAATGTTCTGTTTAATTGAGCATATTTTTGGTCAAAAAGTTTCATAAAGTCGTCACTGGAAAATAACCAGTGGTCTGGTTATTAGTCAGCTTGGACACCATAGTAAATAGGAATCTAGGATTATTTTTGTTTATTTCAATTAGTTCTGATAGATACTAGATGATTTGGCGGCACTAAGAGCCTTTTTGTAGCTACCCATAGCCTCTTTCCATGCTAGTTCGAACACCACTAGTTTAGTATGATGCCACTTACATTCTGTAAGGACATAAAACTTATAGGTCCTGCAGGCCCCAACTCTGATCAGCCTGCATCAGTCTATTTCAGAGCTCCGCTGGCCCAGGCAAGACTGGACTCAACTCGTCAAACCACCCCTTTTAAGGAAGGCAAAGGCCTGCCGGCTCCTGAGAGACTGGATAGGAATAACTGGAGCAGCACAGAAAAAGCAAGACCTTTCACCCCCGGAGTGACCAGAGTTCCACAATCAATCCACAGCAACAACAGCTGTCAGCCTCCAGACACAGACACCTTTTCCACTATAAACAGGATAACTCAGCACACATAGATGTTAGGGACAAATACACGCATGTTTGGTCTCGTTTGAATAGGCATGAGACGAGGAGTATTATACTCTCAGATTTAAGGCAGTATAGCTTTTCCTAAGAGAAATACAGAAACTTCGGCTCAACCCACCAAACTGAGAGAGATTCTCTCATGGTAGAACAAGGGAATTACAACCACCCCCTAAAGTGATCTGATTGGCTGGGGACTTGAGAACCAAGGTCAGCAATGCCCCTAAAATTAACCATTGACCGAAATTAGTCAGTCTTCAGAAACATGCCATCACCTGGTCTGGATACTTAAGGAAGGGCTTCAGAAGTAGTCGGGGAGTCACTCTGTAATCAGAGCTCCCGCAGAGAACTGGGTGAAAGTCTATCTGTAGTCAGATACTTTCCACAGAACTTTGTTCACTCTCAGCTGAGGAATGTGATTGTTTAATATTGTATTTGTCCAAATGTATTTACAAGTATGTGTCCACATGTCAATAATTGTATATTGTAGTATTTTTAATAAATGTTGTTTCGATTACTTTATGACTGTCTGATTTGCTAACTTCTTCATAAACTTTCCAGATTGGACTTCTATCCTTATTAGGACTATGGTGGTAAATACTATCTTGCAGCCTCTGGGTTAAATCCCATTTATTTATCCGGGTCCCAAACTTGACTGCCCAAGTTAAGTTAGGTGGATACCAAAACTACACCTCTGGAGTTCGCACACGCTGATGACAGGTACCGGTCTACCCTCTGAGGGGCGTACACACTATGTTCCTAGGCACCGGGCATAGTCCCTGAGACGCTCACATGGTAAGACAATGGGTGGCATCGGCGGAGGCCCAAAGTAAACCTCGTACAACCTTTTTTATTTTTAACTGAGCAATTTTCTCTAGTGGAATTAAGCATAGATGCTAAATAATCCGTAATGCTATCAAGTTCAGCAGAATTCGACATTAGTTTGGTTGAAAACGATAGCTCAGGGAGGTTATCGATAAAGTTACTTGCTGTATTTGACGTGATTGTACGTTTGGCATATAGAAGCGAGTCGGGGGGCTAATATTTTGAGCAAGGGAAATATTGAACGCAATAAGATGATGGTCAGAGATAATACTGGACTGAGGCAGTAGAGTTGAATACATGATATGAAGACAACTGGATCACAACTGGATCACGGGGGAATCATAAGCAGGGAAGAACACACAGGCAAACAGCAGCAGCAACATTAAAGGCAGGACTGAGAAGCACATTTATACAAGGCTAAGCAGGGAGCAAACTAGAGGCACCTGAAATGAGTAACACAAGGGCAGGAAGGAGAGGTAAAACAAACGCGGAACAGGCATGGCACGTTATACCACACTAGGGAGGAAACGGGAGGTTCAGGAGGGCAGGGTGTGGCAGGGATCCGTTTCAAAATTTAATTTTGGCTTGTACAAACCTTGGTAAAAGCTGCAAAAGATCGATCAACCACTTTCTGAGCTATTGTCTTAACAAACAAAGCATCTGTTGGGGTGGCGGTGTCTGGGGAATACCATGTGTAATACACCTTGTGAAGATTTATATGTAAAACAAAATATTTTTTGATTCTATCACACATATAGAAATTATCCATCCATCCATTTTCCAAACCGCTTATCCTATTGGGTCGCGGGGGGTCCGGAGCCTATCCCAGAATCAATGGGCACGAGGCAGGGAACAACCCAGGATGGGGGGCCAGCCCATCGCAGGGCACACTCACACACCATCCACTCACACACACACACCTACGGGCAATTCAGCAACTCCAATTAGCCCCAGCATGTTTTTGGACTGTGGGGGGAAACCGGAGTACCCAGAGGAAACCCCACAACGACATGGGGAGAACATGCAAACTCCACACACATGTGACCCAGGCGGAGACACGAACCCGGGTCCCAGAGGTGTGAGGCGACAGTGCTAACCACTGCACCACCATGCCGCCCCTTATAGAAATTATTCTAGGTTTAAATAGTAATTTAGCTGAGTAACTAGGCTGAAATTCTAGATAGTTGCAATTTTAAGAATTATTACTATTATTCACAGCTTTTAAGCATGCAGTTGGATGACGGATGGATGGATATTCAGCCACCAGAAATGCCAATTGTTGTTAAGAGGATCAAAGTCTGCAAAGTAGTATGCAGGGTTTAAGGCCAGAACACAGCATACTCTCCGACAGAAAGCATAAAGTTCACTGGGGGAATTTCTGTGGCCACTGCCTGAACAGCATGTGTGGAGAATGTTTATGAGGGTCGAGCCATGCAGAGCTGCTGGCCCTGGCATGTAATGATGAATCACAAATCAGTTAAAAATCGGTGCAAATGCATGAAGATTTAAACCGGCTGATGTGGAAAATGAATCACTATTGTAGGAGTACTTCACAGTACTTTAACAGAAAAACTGGTGTAATATTACATTTGATTTCACAATGTGAGTTTGACGTCAGATGTCACTGCGTATCACGTCGACATCGTACGTCAGTTTTTGGTTTTGAGCGAACGCGAGATGATGAATGAATTTGAAACTGAGGACGGCACAGTGGTTAGTGCTGGCTTCGGTCCAGGGCCCTTTCTGTGTGGAGTTCGCATGCTCTCCCCGTTTTCGCCGGGGACTCCAGGTTCCTCCCACGGTCCAAAAGCATGCAGGATAGGTTGACTGGTGAGTCTAAATTGGCCCTGTAGTTGTGTGAGTGTGTGCGACCTGCGGTGTGTAGGTGACTGCCTGGGCTTGGTTCCTGTCTGCGCCCCTTGTTCCCGGGATAGGCTCCGGTCTCCCCCGCGATCCCAGTTGGGATTAAGTGGTTTCAGAAAATGGATGGATGGACGCACCGCCCGATCTTCAATTGGCGGTGTGGCAGCATATTAGCTTTCCGGTAATCACAAACGAGGAGGAAACAGCGAGAAAAGCACAGACAAGACATAAACTGCATGCAAACATTGTAATAGACTGATAACATACACAAACAGGTCCACTGGCACCACCGTGAGCTGAGTGAAGATTATTAAAAGGGCAAAGCACGCTAAAAAGCTGCACATGCAAACCTTAGCTTATTTATTTGATTTATTTTTTTTTATTTACTTATTTTGATTTGGGATTTTTTTCAACAGTATTTTATTCAAATTCAGTTGCACTGTTCACAACAGTGTCAACAGTTCAGAAAGATAAATATAAGAATATTTTTGAATATATTTGTCTGCAGCTCATTCTGCAAAAAATGAGAAAATTGAACTCAGAATCGTGAATCGTATCAAATGGTGAGTTGAATGTATCGTTACATCCCTAGTTCTTACAGTAGTACTATGGTATGGTGGAGCCACATGACAGGAAGGCAGTACATTGCGAAGTCTGTTAAGAACATCATTCGCACTGAACTGCCCTCCATTGACCAGCTGTACTTTAACTGCCACAGTAACAAGGTTCAGTCTATAATCCAGGACTCTGACCACCATCCACAAACACTGACTAGCAGATTCATGAACAGCTTCATTCGCCAAACAATTCAAACCTGCAGCTTTTGCATCCCCTGTAATAGTCATTTCCACGGCAGCTGCACTGTACAGCTGTTCCTGCACTTTATCCACCACTGACCACGTATCATCCAGTTTTGTCCTGCTTTGTATCGCACTGTTTCTGCACCATGTTGTCTTGTACTCCCTTGTGTTGTTATGCACCATCTGTGTTGTTCTGAGCAGTGCCATGATGCAATATTACAAAAAGATCTTGAGGAAATGCAGAGTTCTGGAGGAGATTCTCACAGATCATGGCATGTGTTTATACTGAAGAAACTGTACAAATTGCTAGACATAAAACACAGGACTGGCAACTGTGGTACGTTTTAACACCTTGATAAAAAACTTAAAATCCATAGTAAGTAGGACAACCTCATAGAACCTTTACTAGTCATTGTTCAGAAGATTAACACGGATTAAAAACCATTACTATGAAAGCACGCTAATCAGTTAAGTTGATTATGTGGAGAGAGAGAAAAAAAACTGTCTTTGAAAAAGATCAACCATAGAACGAAGCTGCAGCATTGACACCCCCTAGTGGTGATTTGAAGATAGTTCTGTCTGTAGCAGCTAAGCAGTAGATTTGGCGTCAGGTGCCATGACAAACTCAGTGCTGCTCGGTTTGAACGGCAGAAGCACAAAAATAAAGGGGGCATCTACTGCACGCCCCCCACCCTTGAAAATGGTACAAATTATCATGCAACAGTTTTCTTAAGTAAGTCTTTTTGGGCGTCTGCAGAAACCTCCACGATGCGATTGCCCTGATTAAGAAGTGCGCAGCGGATACAATTTGGGATGCATCGTTCATCCGATTTATTAATATATAATTATTAGTATGTCTATATTATTTTAGAAACGTTACTTGACGAATATTTTTCATTGAGATTGATTCCCCGTTTAAAATTTTGGTGACACTTCATATTTTTTAAGAGAGACAGACAATTTGACGCATGCAATTTGCAGAAATATGTTGTGCCGCTATAAAGTACACAGGCAGCATGACAAACATAAGTACTCACTGAAGCCACGACATACGCCCGGCTGGCCCCAGCGGTACCCCTAAGAAGAAGGCTTTTTTCACAACCCACGACCATCACGAGGGCAAAAAAAACTGAATAGCCTAGAATTTAGTTAATTACAAGGCACATATTTATTGGAGCAAGAGCTCTAACATAAAACTACCTTGTAATTATAAAGTATTATGGCTGTGAACAATGTACAAACAGGCACAGAAAGTAAAATACTCCAAAAATGCAAAGAACCTAAATATTTTTGTTTCCACCGATTCACTCTTGATGTGTTAGGAGTCACAGTTCAGTAGCCTATTCTTCAGTATCTGCATTTAAGACCACCAACTGCTCTTTCTCCTCCTTCGCTCGTCGGCTCAGAGTATTGGACTTGGTAAGTAATGTTGCCCTTTTGGTTCCAGCAGCACTCTCTGCTTCCTCTGCCATGTGCTCAGCATCCTTTTGTAAACTCTCACATACACTTTCCAGTGAGACTCTCTTCCTCTTGAGTTCCTCAAGTTTTCTTTTTTGCTTTTCGCTCATCTTTCACCTTTGGTCAGAGGCGCTTTGGTTGCTCCCCCACACACTCTGACATGGTCGCATATAAGCCTCTGTGCAACAACTGTTTCCTCTGATAAGTTGCAGGTCTCCACCTCTATTCGTTCCACTTCGGCTTGCCCATAGGACAGCAGCAGCAAGTTCTTGCAGAACATCCAGAGGTCAGGATAAGGCCCACTAACTTTTTGATGTAAAAAGACATCAACTTTGGATGGTGCTGAAGGAATGAAGGATATAAAATCCAAGCCTTTTGCCTCATTGTGCAGGTGATTATCAGACTGCTGGGATATTGCATCACCTGTAATTACATTAATTACAGTAGATTAGATGCAGATCAACAATGTCAATACACAGAATCACATGTAGAATAGGAAAGTGATTTATAACCCAATTTTCCTATGATACCATAAATGTGCAATCATTTTAATTTAATCTTGAGATATCTCTAGGCTCATCAAAGAAAATATAACTGGGCTGATGCTTCTTTTCAAACACCAAGAGTCGGTCTTCTAAATACTGCTAAAATCTACGTGTTAACACTATTCAGTTCAGGGACGGATTATGGGTTGTGTGGGCCCCTGGGTAAAACGTTCGCGAGGCCCCCCCCCACCACCACCACCTGCACCACCACCACAACCACCACAAGTCAAGGGCCCTTGGCAGCCAAACACCCTCCCTATAGGGTCAGGGGACCTTGTAGGCAGAGGATCAAAGAATGTAGGCCCTCTAAAATAGACAAACGAAAATACATTGCTGATAAGCGTTGCAAATTGTTTTGGGCTTGGGGCCCACGGGCCCCCTGCACCCCAAGGGCCCCTGGGCAGCGGCCCCGCTAACCCGGTTTGTAATCCGTCCCTGATTCAGTTAGATGTGAAAAAAGAAAAGCATAATTTAAAAATAATATTCTGAACTATCCTATTCTTATCCTATGATTTACCAGCAGATATCCTGCCTGCCAACCGATTCTCCTGCGCAAACTTCTGCATGAGATTTCTCTTTTTCTGCTGGCAGTTATCTGGCTGGTGTGCATTTTGTTTGGGTCCAAGCACGTCATCTCATGTACAATCGAGTACTTCAGAGGGCATTTATCCAAGGCCTTTTTGCACATTTTTGAGAGCACAATCTGGCAATTTTTTTTAATCTGAAGGACACCAAGGTCACTTCCACTGCCTTTGGCTCCTGACTGTCTCTGACAAAAAGATGGTTTGTCAAATTTCCAGAATCTTTCTGCACACTCAGCCCAAGGTTAACACTACCTCAGCTGTACATATCAAACCAGCTCAAACTCCATGTTATTCACATATTTTTTACTTCACAATTGTTTGATACATTTGTATGTAAAGATACCAGTGAATTCACAGAAGTCCCACCTTGATGACAGCCATTCCTATATCCACCTCCTTTGGACTGAGCCAGAGTTTTTGCCTGTACAACAGCTGTACATGTTGCTACACAACACTTAAACATTCTATTTCCTCAATGAACTATTTTTTTTGCAGCAAAAGCCATGAAGCAGCAATAAAATCTTTAAAATATGCTTACCAATAAATATGGTTCTCCCATTTAAACACATGTAAAGATAAACCATGGATATTTAAAAATCATGGGTTCGTTAATGAGTTTAAATGTTATTGAATGGCTTACCTTAAACTTCTCCAGTAAGTCTTCAGCGGTGGAGTGGCTCATGTACTGTGATCCCAGAACCAGGACTGCACTCGAGAGCCATTCTCATAATTCACCCAATACCTGACATGCACATCCAGTTGTTTTCTTTTGATGGTCCTGTTCATACTTACGTCAAACATGACAACGAAGCTCCCTTTTAATATATGGAGCGAGTCCAAATCGCGCAAGAAAAGCGGTTTTATCTTTACCACAAGTGACCCTGCGAGTCAGGGAACATCACCCTGGAGACGGTGTGAATGTCATCATTGGACGTATAGGAGTGATGTCGGCAAACCGTTTGCAAAGCCCATAGCACTTCTGCTTTCAGTGTGGGTTGAGGAGGATGTACTGAAGGCATTATTTGTCATGGGATCCGGAGACACTGCCAAAACGGGTGTAGGCCTATCTTTAGAGGTTGTACTTATCTCCACTGAATAAACATTTGAGGAAAATTTTTAGGTTAAAATCTGGGCTTATTCTATACTGAACAAAAATATAAACGCAACACTCTTGTTTCTGCTCCCATTTTTCATGAGATGGACTTAAAGACCTACAATTCATTCCAGATACACAATATTACCATTTCTCTCAAACATTTCTCACAAATCAGTCTAAATGTGTGATAGTGAGCACTTCTGCTTTGCTGAGATAATCCATCCCACCTCACAGGTGTGCCACATCAAGATGCTGATCTGACATCATGGGTAGTGCACAGGTGTACCTTATACTGCCCACAATAAAAGGCCACCCTGGAATGTGCAGTTTTTTGCTTTATTGGGGGTCTGGGGACTCAGAACCGGTCAGTATCTGGTGTGACCACCATTTGCCTCATGCAATGCAACACATCTTCTTCGCATAGAGTTTATCAGATTGTCAATTGTGGCCTGTGGAATGTTGGTCCACTCCTCTTCAATGGCTGTGCGAAGTTGTTGGATATTAGTGGGAACTGGTACACGCTGTCGTATACGCCGGTCAAGCACATCCCAAACATGCTCAACGGGTGACATGTCCGGTGAGTATGCTGGCCATGCAAGAACTGGGACATTTTCAGCTTCCAAGAACTGTGTACAGATCCTTGCAACATGGGGCCGTGCATTATCTGTCTGAGTGGCTGGTCTCAGACGATCTTGGAGGTGAACCTGCTGGATGTGGAGGTCCTGGGCTGGTGTGGTTACACGTGGTCTGCGGTTGTGAGGCCGGTTGGATGTACTGCCATATTCTCTGAAACGCCTTTGGAGACGGCTTATGGTTGAGAAATGAACATTCAATGCACGAGCAACAGATCTGGTTGACATTCCTGCTGTCAGCATGCCAATTGCACGCTCCCTCAATGCTTGTGGCATCTGTGGCATTTTGCTGTGAGACAAAACTGCACATTCCAGGGTGGCCTTTTATTGTGGGCAGTATAAGGTACACCTGTGCACTACCCATGATGTCAGATCAGCATCTTGATGTGGCACACCTGTGAGGTGGGATGGATTATCTCAGCAAAGCAGAAGTGCTCACTATCACACATTTAGACTGATTTGTGAGAAATGTTTGAGAGAAATGGTAATATTGTGTATCTGGAATGAATTGTAGATCTTTAAGTCCATCTCATGAAAAATGGGAGCAAAAACAAAAGTGTTGCGTTTATATTTTTGTTCAGTGTACATTGATTTACAGAATCAAATTTAAAAAACAAAAATACACTGATTTTATACAGATTACTAACTTTTGGGGATCACAATACAAATCTAAATATTTTAGACAAGTTACTTATCTGCTTATTGAATGGTGGGCGAAAAAAATATCTGTATAGTGTCCATTATCTAAAACCCCGCAATGACGTAGTTTGTGTTGTTCTTAAAATAATATTAACTTAAACGGTCAATCTGATTTTCTGGAGGAAAAATAATAGTTTTGATGAATCAACAGCTTGGGAAAATAGTCGCTAGATTAATTCAAAGAAAAATTGTCTGTAGTTGCACCTCAACAGTATAACCAGTGATAATACTATATAAATAAAATTAAAGTAATGGCACCAGCATAGACAGACACAGTAACAGTACAGAATGAGGTAACAGTGGCAGTGTGAGGAAATGTCAGCGTCACTGGCTGGTTAACAGCAATGGGGAGGAAACTTGTCTCTAAATCTGGAAATGCTTGTGCAGATGGATGGATGGAAGGTGAAAAGTGACAGTGCTGGGTGGCTAGAGTCTCTCAAGGTGCTGCTTGCTTTTCTGAGGCAGCACCTGAAGACGATGCCTTTGACCGCCAGAAGCTGTGTGCCCGAGGAACTGGAAGCTGTTGAAGCCTCTACAGCATCCTCTGCGATGTAGATAGGACTTTGGGGAGTCATCCGTTTGCGAAAGTCCAGGATCAGCTCCTTGGTTTCTCTAGCGTTGAGGGTGATGTTGTTATACATGGTGAAGAGCTGGGCCTACAAATCCCAGCATTCAAGAGGTGAAAATACAGACTTAGAGGGAATTTGGGAAAAGTGAAAAAATCCTCTTTACTCGTGTCTGTATAAATCTCACCAAGCGTAACTTTGCAGATTAAAGACTGGCTGAGAGTGTAAATGTAAACGCTGATAAGGAGTCAGGAACAAAGTGCTCATGTAGTGCACACCTGGGTCCAGAGGGCCCTTGTTCAGATGGAAAACTGAACAGGCATCTTTTGTGCTAAATGACAGCCGGTGCTGCTCAAGATGATGGACACTATGGGGAAATAAAAAAAAAAAGAGTTTTGAATGAAAAGACACACAAGAGTAACAGTGCAGCCTTGGTCACGTCTCCCCAGCTCATGACTGGACCAGGCTCCACATTGACCCCAAAACTGGCTTTACACACAGGAAACTCACTGAAACTCAACACAACATTGTCCTGATCTTGCCTGGGGAGTTTCACCTGGTTACTGAGATGACCGGCAGCACAGACAGTCTTACCAGCAACAGATATGCTATTAAGGGGTGCGAAGCGTCTGCTGCCAGCACATGGCTTTATATCTGTCGGCTGCATTTGCGCTGCTCCTCCCTCCTATAAAGAGGACAGTTGAACAGCAGTGTGAAGAAAGGGCACAGAAGCAGAAGTCAGTGGAAAAAGCCCCATTACTAACCCTAAGCCCAACTTACTGCAAACAGCCCACTGTATTTCATATGTCTGCTTCATATTTTCCATTTAATTGCCATAATCTCTGGCAGTCAGTGACAAAAGTTATTTACCCTTAAACAGTACTGAGATTGAGTAGAGTGAGGTACTTACGCGGTATTATGGAAGAATAAAAGCTGAGTCCCATGTCCAGGCGAGATGCGTAGCTGACAGGCTGATGAATGTTTCAAACTCTTACCTCCACCGTACTGACAGGAACGGCGAGCTGCTGTGGCATCATGGCATTAAACTTCTGTTTCTCCAGGGAAGAAAACAACCAAGACCAACCTTAATAATCCACACACTTTGAAGACTGACATAAATGGTAAATATGAGACGTAAATATCATCCAACACTACCAGGTACTCAGTGAATACTCAGTCATGCAGAAATATAATCTAAAGTTATAATTATGGGGACACGTGGCCGTCCACTGCAGGTGACAATGTCCTAAACTCTTTCATACTTAAAGAACACATACAGTTATTACTTTGTAAGGATGCATAAAACTCCAGTTCAGTAAATTTATGGAATATATACTGCAGCAACTACTTTATAGTCATTTATTAAGTAACTGACTTATTTCTTCCCTGCGGGAACTTGTAATTATGCTGAAATAAAAATGTAACTTAACAGCGTTAAAAAGAACTCAGGAATCCAGTCCAAAATGCTTTAGTTTGACATGTGATCAAAATTCAAACTAAATTTCATAGAGTAAACTAATACATGATAGCATCCATGCAAAAGATCAACGGCAGAACAGGGGCTCTTAAGGCAGACTGCATTAAAAAGGAATTAATCATCTCTCTCAATTTAAATTTGGGATAATAATTCTCTTCAGAAGCCTCCATAGAATAGTGCATCCATCCCCTCACTTATGTGTAGAGACGTATCCTAAGGCTCTGGCAACAACATTCAGGTCAACAGCATCAAAAATTTCACAGCTAGTTTTAAAACTTGTTTTTCACTTTACGTTACAGCAAGTTAGTTAATATTAAATTATTGCAACGTGCAGATTAATAGTCAGAAAAGGTTTTTGAAATTTACATAATGATAAATGAGAACTATATTTGATTACTAATTACTGTTGACTAATTTCCTGTCTGGACTTTTCCCCCTTCATTGTTAAAAGTCATTATATGTCTGGGTGCCAGTCAGTGGAAGCACACAGACACCTGGCCTATTCATTCAGCACCAGCCCATCAAGTAGAGAATTCAGCACCACGGACAGTGACCTGTGTTACTATGACATCAGGTCATTGGCTCTAAATATTTTTCTAGAAATAACTAAATGGCTCTATTGTAGAAATTTCCAGCCAGAGACTGGGTTCCTATATGAAGAGAATATTATTATTCAGACAAAGAAAATAAACTACAGAAAACTAGCTCTGCATGTCATCTCCCCTTTACTCCTTAAGCAGGGCACACGCACATCAACAAGTACCAATGCAGCAAATACAGATGAACAATTTCACAGCTTCAGAAGAAGTCAGATTTCTGTGTAATTCAGAGATTGTCAAAGACTTCTGATAGAACATTTTCTGCACTTGAGTCTAATTTCAAGATAAATTGCACCTGGGTCTATTAAAACAAGGTGATGCTGCCTGACCTACCAACCAAGGCTGGGGAGGAAACGTAGGAATACAAGGAAAGCAAGGAAGAAAAGCAACCACCCTATCTCATGGTCACGGACACAAACATCAGGGAGTGTTATGAAGAAGACACCACACTTAGGACCATTGGTTTTACGCAGTGAATTACACCAGAGAGAGTTTTTACATTCTAGCTGTGTTATGTAACATTCCTCAGCCTTCAGCTTTTTTCCCCACACAATGCAGGACATGCAGGGGTGCCAAACAAAACAGTGGAGCTGCAGTGTAGCCAATTATTTCTTTCAGTAGTTTTAAGATGGTTTGTGAGGTTGTGTGTTAGAGATGGCGGTGAGCAACACTGAGGCATCTCAGGGAACCATGTTGCCCATATTAAAAAACATGCACGCATGCAACTCAGGCAATCCAGCATTTCTTATTTCAGTTACGTATGACACTGCATGTTGCGGTTTTACATGTTCACTACAAGTCAGTGGTTTTTTCCTTGTATGATTATGGCCACATTCACACCAAAAACACACTAGACATACTGTACAAGGCACTCAAGGGAAAAATTCTCAGAACACAAAGTGAATGTATCAACCGAAGAAGGATTTTTCCTTTTCGGAATATTCATTTTTTTCCATGTGGAACCACTGTCCATGATTCAATTGAGTGCATTCAAAGAATGATACATCAAAACTAATAGTGACAAAATATTCATTTAATATGCATTGTACATGAATGTAGGACTTAGATGTTGATGAATTTCTCATCAGTGAAGGGCATATACACTTAAGGGGTATTATGAAAAAAAAAGTTGAGAACCCAGAAGTAACTATCCGATTAAAGATGTAATCTGGTACATGTGCAGACCAGTGATGGATATGTAAATGATTCAAATTGCAAGGAGTTGGCATGTTTAATCACCAGACACAGGATGCCTCGTAGTCACATTAGACAGTGTTAACGGCACTTGACGGAGTTTGATAGGGTTGCATTGCGGGTTTACATGAAGCCAGGTGGTCATGTGCTGCAATTGCATGTGGGCCATGCGGATATCACAGTGGCCTGATATTGAAACCAATGGGCACGTGAGGCATCCACACACGTCGTGAAGTTTCTGGTCATCCAAGACAGACCACGCCAAGGAAGGATCGTCGGATTGTGCTCCAAGCATCACAGATCCCCATGACACCTGCGCCTGATATATGGACACAGCTACTGGACTCTCTACAACACCCTATATCATCGTGTCGCGATGACTGGCATCAGCTGGACTACGGGTTCACCGTCCCATGCATAGGCTGCCGTTCACAATAGCACAGAAACGGTTGCGTTTGGAGTGGTGTAGTCACTGGGAGGCATGGACTGATGGACTGATGACGACTGGCGTCCTACCATGTTCAGCGATACATCTCAGTTCTGCAGTACCACAGATGACCGTCATGTGCGTATGGTGGCGCTGCAGGGAGAGGAGCAATCCTGCCAATGCTGTGGAGTGACACACCACACTCTGACGGCACAGTGGTACACCAGTGACATCCTAGTAGTATCCGGGCCCAGGGGTGTGCTATACCCTACTGACATGGGACCAGCAGTGTGACCATACCGCCAACTCCGTGGTCCGTTTGATCTGATGATTATAATCATCGCGATACAGTCACATGCCCTTTCATCACATGCAGATTTCATTTTCACAACTTAGTCTGTTGCCCTTCACTTTTTTGCCACTGAGTTTGTGTTTTGACACTAAGTTGATGGGAATTGATTATTTAAGCGTCATCTAAAGAGCTTATATTAATTGGGTAAATTGCATAAGACTCACATGGTATTTTGAAAAGATTCCCATATGCGCTGATTAGCTGGGGTTGATCCAAGCAGCTGTGCACTTTTCTCCTGTAACATAAAAGTTTGCTTTTAGGACAGAAAACAAGGTTAAGACCATATTATGTAGTTTACATCTATCAAAATAAAACCAAAGTCACTGTTACCAAAAGAGTAACCATGTGTTATCAAATTTCCTAACATTTTGCTTCATCTTACTTTGGATGCCCATGGTTAGGAGAGAAGCAGAAATCTGCTCAATCATAAGAAAGACTTTTATTGCTACAGGGAGTGAGATCTTGTTGCAGGTGACAAGGCAGGATAGAGTGTGTTTAGAAAAATAATGAAGAGGGAATGTGAGTGTGAGCTATCGTGGCATCTGTGTATAACCCAATATGGCGGCATCCTTCTGAATGTAAATAACATAGCCGGCTTAATTAGCTTAATCAAGCGTAATTGAACTAAGGAAAATTTAGCAATATACTTTCCCTGCTTGGTGTGATAAATACAGCAGCAGCTGCTGGTGGACGGGCTACAAACAGACATCAAGAAGAAATCCCACCTCACAGCCATTTACTGTACCAAACCCCTTAATGTAACTTGTAAAGATGTAGGTATTGGCGTATTCACACATTCATTTGCAGTGTCCACTTCCTGTCCAGTAAATTTGGCAGGACGGAATTTGAATAACCTATAGGTCTGACTCATGTATGCGGCTGAAGGAGTAAAGATAGAATGGGTGAAGAATCCTGTTATACAGTCCTAGTAGACCGAGAACCACCTGATTGCTACTGTAGTTGGAATCAAGGGCTGAGCTGCATGGTGGCCTGGGGGACAATCATGAAAACACAGACCCACTGATATCCTCAAAACCCACAATCAAAAGGGGAGTCAGGCACGGTGGCCAACCACTTGGCCCGTTAAGCCACATGGTGGCCCGATGAGCAGGCAAACACACTATGGGCTAAGGGGTACAAGACAGAGGAGAGAATAGGATGGCCAGTGACATGTGAACAGGACAAGGCAGGGATGGATTCTGACATAGGTACCATACTACTTTGTTTAAATATGCCCAAGTGCATAGAATGTTTTAGTGCAAGTCTTAGACAATGGTATCTCTGAATGACACCGCAGTCTGACTCTTCCTGAAGGCCCTGAGAAGTTGTTTGTATGCACTTGCTGCCTTGACACTTGCTGATGTGCGTGTGCTCTGCTTGAGCAGTAAAGGGGAGATCACATGCAGAGATGATTTTCTGTAGCTTCTCAGTCCGAGTAAAAATAAAATCTTCTCGTTATATAGGAACCAAGTCTCTGGCTGGAAATTTCTACAACAGAGCCATTTAGTCATTTATAGAAATATACAGAGCCAATGAAGGAACCAGATGTCACAGCACAGTAACACAGGTCACTGTCCGTGGAACTGAATGAATAGGATAACCGGCCAATGTGTTTGTGTGCTTACACTGATTATATGTCAGGGGGGAAAATATTTATATCATTGTTGCGATGAACGTCATTCCAGCAAGTGGTTACGTCGTTCACGCAAGTGGTCATGCGGAACCAAAGTTTACTCACCTGTGTGCACCCGAGGGGAAGGCATTAACGGACGCACCTGCTCTTTATTTTGGATAAAGTCGGCAAAACGCATTGGTAGCGCGACAAGCAAAGGGTCAAATCTACACCAAGTGCTTCTGGAACTGTGCTGCGATTGTGTACTGAAAAGTAGACTCTGAACGGACAGCCGGTAAGACCATGAACCATGCGTGTTGGACTTTGTTGCAAATGTTATTTGTAGCAAGCACTACCTGTTGCGAGTGGGGTTTATTTCTTAATGGGGTGCGCTAATGAGGCATTGAGGCGCTGGTGCTGGCTTGTAACATTATATGAGTTGTGGTATTTGACTGTATTAGGAATAAATGGTGTGCTGTAAGTGTCTTAATGACAATATGTGGAATGCTGTTTTATTGATTCAGATGTTTGCATTAATGCGGTTTAAAAGGGGGGGTTCTATTTTTAGTTTATCTAAAAGTTAAATATTAAATTGCTAAAAAGAAAAAAAAAAAGTATTAAGGGTGAACTTTCCTTTTAATAATTCATATGGGCAGAAGTGTTAAACCTATTGTTCGATTGTCTAATTGGTTAGCTTTTCATTGCAATTTATTGCGTTGAGTAACTCATTTATGTGTTTCCCCAGTGGTTTGATCTTAAACTTTGATGTTTGGAGGAATTTTATTCAGAACAAGTTATGTATAATTGTGTGGAAATTTGAAGCTGAGATTGGTCATTCATTGTATATTTTGTGTGTATGTATATATATATATATATATATATATATATATATATATATATATATATATATATATATATATATATATATATATATATATATATATATGCATTTAAAGTAAAATTTTGTGTTTGCTCATAAGATAGATTGGTGAAAGTTGGTGTTTTGTGGTTTAAGGTTTTTCACCTGTAAATGCCTGGCTTGAGGAAAGCGAAGATAAAATAAAAAGGGATAAAGAGTCCAAAAAGAAGGCCTGGTTATTCTGAGTGAAATCCAGTTATATGTTCAGTTTTGGTACATCTCTATCAAGTGAGGGGTAAAGCACAGTAAGAATTGTGATCACTTGACAATCATTGAGGGGAAAAATGTAAAAATATATACAGTAAGGACAATATAATCGTAATTTAATGTATCCCTTCTGCTCTTTAAAAAGCACAATGTCTGACTGACAAATATGTCTATTATTAGCACATTTTAATAATTTAATTAATATTAAGCAGTACACCTATTTCCTGTAATCACTCTGCGTTAAAGCAATTTTTAAAACTAGCTGTGAACTGGATGCTGTTCTGACTGTTGTTGCCATGGTGCCTTATTTACTTTCAAATCGCATTGTCCACAACCTGATCAAAGGACCAAACTTTAAAATCAGTGCAGGGTAGTGTCGCAAGTAGTGATGCTTAGGCTTTAACCTATGTCCTGGAAAGAAAGAAAATCTACAAGCAAGATATTCTTGGATAAGAACGTCAAGGTATGCAACCTCTGGCAATAAAATTTTCTGTGCACAAATCAGCTCCACAATGTCTTTTAGCTGAAGGGTCAACTGCCAATCATCATCTGTGGGCTCTTTCACCTTGTCACACATGATCACAGGAAGAAGTCTTAGAAAATTCCAGTTCTGAACAGCCTGACCATAAAGCTTTACTCCATTGGAGTTTACTGCACATGGCTTACTCAACACATCAGAGCCACTGTACTTAAATTTCTTAATGCGTCTATTCAGAATTGAATAAGTGAACCACTTTTTTTGCTTGATGAAGTACTTCAGGTAAAGGGCTAAATCATAGGAAAGGATACCCTCAAAAATGTCATGGCCTAAACAAGGTGGCAGGCCAGGCATACAAACATCGAAGTAATTCAATGAATTAAAACTCAGATATTATACCTTCAACGTTTTGTTGTTCCTCAGACTGTAAAATGCATTTGGATCTGTTTGAAAATCTGTTCGGGTTGTCCGGCAATACCTGCAGAAATATTCAGAAAAACTAAAATTTTCTGTAAATCCACCGATATTATGAGACCCCAAATTGTCCCCTGCAATGCACAAAACAGTCCCTTTAACTTTTTCCTCTGCCACCGTTATTCCATTGTCTTCCAGGTCTTTTAAGTCTGCAATGAGCCTTGAGAAAACTTTGTCATGGCCAAAGTGTTTGAAGTCTTTTTCCTGACACAGCATTACAAGTGACATGTGGTCTGTACTTGATGAGGTGGTAAATTAGCCAGAGACAAATATACAGCTACTACTTTGTGCTGCTTTTTGCTGAACCTAATGGGTTCACCGCCTCAAAAGAATCTTGATATAGAATTAGTTTTAGACATGATGGGTTTTGAGAAAAGAACTCATTGTTTTTATATACCTGACCATCACTGACATCACAAAGCACATCAGTGTATGGTACGTATGTACCCTGTGCAGCACAATTCTGCCATAAGTCTGACTCCAGTAAATGTCTCAAAGTGTCTTTCAATGGAACATAGTAGGCAAACCTCTGTGACCTTGTTTCATCCCTTCCTAAGTACAACTTTACAGGTTCTGTGTATCTAAACATCTGTTTAAAAGCCCTAGTTCTTGAAAAATTGGTTCTCATTGGTCCTTCATGACTAATGGTGAAAAGGTCAGATTCCTTCACAACATCACATATACTACCAATAACCTCATCTGTTAATTCAGTTAAGTCACTTTTCAGGAATGCACTTAATTTATTCAAAGTATATGTCTGTCCTAGTTCATGTATGCTTAGCATCTCTTCAATAATATTTTGTATAGTTGATGCTGGCAGAAGAAACTGCCCATGTAATTTCAAGTAGAAAAGAGAAATATTTCTAAGAAAAAGGTCACTGAAATTTTCTGTAAGATGGACTTCACCTTCATCAGTCTCACTAAATCTCTCTGTAGGGCCTGTAACTAACGGTTCAGTTTCAAGAAACTGAGAAACTGTCTCCTTATTAAGATCTCTTATACTGTCCACAGAACATTGTCTGTGTTTCCTGGACATGTAGGCTGTAAACGACGATCTCACAGTGAACGTATGGTCGCATCCTGTCACCGGACATGTCACAACACGTCCTTCGGCTATATGTTCCTTTAAGTGAGCTGTTAGTGATCTGACATCGCGACATTGGCGCTGGCACATAGACATATTACACGTAAACACCGTAAGGGCATTTGTAGTATCAATATATGAATCTGTGTTATGTTTACGGTAAAAATGAGCCTTAAATTCCCCATATGAACGAAACGTATTGTGGCAATCTGTAGCGCCACACTTGAACACGCATCGTGGTTCATGACGGTGAAGTTTGACATGTAAAACATGTTCCCTAAGGGTTTGCACTGATGTTCCACAGAAATAACAACTAAACATTGTAACTGCGTGAACAAACACGCACTCTATTGCTGTTTTAAACACCTAAATGCTGTTTCACATCCCGCTTGCAAATCTAAGTTTTACATGTGCTGCCAAGATACGTTCATGCGCCGTCAACACGGTACATGCTACTCGTGTTTAAAACCACACACTGCTTAACACTGCTTAAAACGATTTAATTTAACTTACCAATTTGCCCAGACACATTTATTTTATTTTATATTCCCACTAGTTTGTAGATTTTTTTTAAATGTTATGTTTGTTATTGGGTGCTTTCCACTTCATGTACCCACATACAGCGCTGGCTTAAAGCAATACATTCTGGTCCTGACGCAATGCATTGTGGTTAGATTTTTATCGTCCGCTGCATTATGTCACCATGTCACGTCGTACAAAAACCTCGCGAGAGCAAGACAGATCATCCTGCACCTCTTAAGTGTTATGTAGTTTTGCCTGAAACGCAAAAATAAAACAAAGCAATTAAAGCCGATCAGTGGCTCAAATTCTGCTGTAGCGATTGAAGAACTTTTGTCGGAAGTTGGATTCGAACCCACGCCTTACTTCGGAGAACAGAATACCCCTTACTTTGAAAGGCCATTTTCGCTGCGCAGGAGGCTTTAGACCGCTCGGCCATGGGGCAGTTTCCAGTTGAACCCTAAGGAGTAGGTTAAGTCCAGCCTTGGCTTCCAAGCTGACGTTTTTCTACATATGTGCTTGTGTATCATGGACAGTAAGAGGGGGCAGGCAAGGAGAGAATTTCTCTCTTTGGGGATCAATAGAGTGTTGTTATTATAACGTCTAAAACGTATGATGGTCTGTCGATAAATCAATAACAATATCAATGAAGTCAATGTTTATCTAAAGGAATCAGAATTCAGGAAAAGCCAGGGGCCGGACCGAGTGTAGGGGGCGTGGCCAGAGACAGCCTGCTGACTGTTCCAAATCATGGGTGCATGTTACAAGTCCGGAACATATTTTAACTTAGTACTAACTTAGCATCATATTTGATCTGATTCGACTGAATATCCCAGGTTTCCATCTCTCATGCATCTGGTGTGACGTGTTTTCAGACTCTCAGGCTGGCGCAAAGAAATCTTACGGGAATTGAACGTCTCACTCCGGTCAGCTGACCAAAGTTGGTAACCTTGGTATTGTGTGTAGGAGATTCGGTATAACTATAATTTCGTTCTCCATTTACATGCCCGTAGTGTCTTTAACCGGCTGCACAAACTGGATCCGCCTCCATTACGACACAACTTTGCCCTTATTGGCTTAAGAATTTAGTCACATACATGACGTATATCTGCTATTTCTCCCGAGAAGCAGGTAAAGCAGTGGTAACTGCTTTGTAGTTAATTTACCTGGTAAAATTAAGTTTAAATAAATGATATAAATACTGTAATAGTACTCGTGAGCTTTGTTTATTTGTTATTAGTTATTGTAATGTTGCGCTGCTTTATTTGTTTAATCGTCTAGTCTGTGGAGACATTCAAGTTAATCAAATAAGAATTGCACTGTACACTGTACATGACCATAAAAACTTTGTATCCTTGAAATAAATGTTTTTGATCTTTTCCTTGGCAGTTATCTTTTTACACAGGGCCTCTATGTACACGATAGTTTTTTTTTTCACGACTAACAGTATGGATCAGGAGTTGGTTATTGTAAAAGAAGTAATGTGCATGCAGGTGATATTTGTATAGATTTATCCACACCCTTGTAGCAGTGCTGCCATTGCAGTCAGATCTCGCAAACTAGGAGTATTAGTTGTCTTTATTTCTCTTTATTTCTTGACGCCAACCCTCTCCATTAATCCGGGCTTGGGACTGGCACCTACCTGAGCTGGCTTGCTCCCTTAAGTGGCTGGGTTAGGCTAAACTATATATATATATTTACCAAGACTACAATAAAACATCTCGAAATGTGTAGTCTAGCAAAACGCAGTTTAAAGAAGGTAGCCTACCTGGCGAAATTGCAAACAAATTAAGGGCGTTAGGCAGCCTTTCCAAACCGCTTATCCTACTGGATCGCGGGGGGTCTGGAGCCTATCCCGGAAGCAATGGGCACGAGACAGGGAACAACCCAGGATGGCGGGCCAGCCCATCGCAGGGCACACTCACACACTATTCACTCACGCATACACTCCTATGGGCAATTTAGCAACTCCAATTAGCCTCAGCATGTTTTTGGACTGTGGGGGAAACCAGAGTACCCGGAGGAAACCCCACGATGACATGGGTAGAACATGCAAACTCCACACACATGTGACCCAGGTGGAGACTCGAACCCGGGCCCTAGAGGTGTGAGGCAGCAGTGCTAACCACTGCACCACCATGCTGCCCCCTAAATGGAAAACCATTAAATACAAAAGGAAAACAAAAGTGCTGTAAGACTGTATACTTATGTGTATGTTAGTAAAGGCTGTAGCTGACACAACGGACCCCACTAATTAGAAAGGGGTAATTGTACACATGTGGCATCCAGTATGTTCTTCTATAACAGTTTTTTAAAAAAAAAAAAAACTCACATTACACAAATTGGCACTATCAAAACGAGGATTATGGGGAAAATGGGGACTGTGATGGAGATTACATACACGTAGGCATGGTATTTAGTTTTTTTTAATCTGGTCACCTTCCAGAGTAATTGTAAACTAAAACCATCTTCACCCTATTTGATTCTTTATAAATGGACAATCAGTCGTGCAGTAAATGGGGGTATAGAGAGACACAGAGCTTGTCTAACAAGAAACCCTGGGAAGCTAACATTAATAGGGTGGGTATGGATAGCAAAACCATTGATACAGATTACAGATTTATATCTCACCTGAACCCTGGCGGGCTCCGTGCCAATAGGGGTTGGGATTAGGGTTAGTTAACTTAAGTAGTAATATTGATGTGTATATTCTCCTATTCTCCAGTCAGTGAATCGTGAAACGTAATGTTAATATGTTTCTATACCTATATGTTCTGCTTAAAAACCCATAAAGGCAAGCACAGTGTTTAGACATTCTGTTACTTAGACTAGTAAACACTAAGATCCTTCAGCTTTCAATTAACCTGACACAACAGTCTAAACAACAAATGTGTGCCATGTCATTTGTCATCTTTACATCTTGTATCCTTTATATGGTAATTGGATTTTCAAGGTGGAATTGCAGGTCGATCATTTTAAGGATCTAGATGTAAACCTCCCTGGTGTTGCTTTAATATTTTTTTTGCACAATTTGCTTCACACACTTCCTCCAGCAGAGAAGCTTACAATACTACACCCCACCAAATGACTGGATGATGCCTTTTTATTTAAGGTCTGGCTGTGAGCCTCGATTACCGATACACTATCTTCAGGCTCCTGCCGGGATCAGTCAGTATGGTGGACCTTTGGAGGAATGGGTACAAAACCATCAGGAAAGTTTGCAGGTGCTTCAAGAGTATGTGAAGGCTTAGTTGGAGGAACAAGCCACACCACGAAATCGGAAACACAATGAGTTGGTTAATGATTAGGGGTTTGATGAAGGTCAGCTGGTGTGTTTGCGGAACCATGTTCGAGGTAAAATACAGGATCATTGGGATGCCTGTTTGTATATGGTAGTTCGGTGTCCCCAAGATCAGGGTGCAGTTTACTCTGCAACTCCAATGGAGGGGGACGGGGTTGTCCGTCAAGTTCACCGAACAGAGTTGCGTCCAGTACCACAGGGGGTTGTTATGTCAGGGGAAGATGTTCTGGTAATGTCTCCTGAGTCTGGGTTGCCCACAGGGGCAACAGAAATGGAATCGGATGAGGACTCTGTGATTTTACGGGGACAGGGCTGGTGGGAGGGGTCGCAATAGAGCATCCACAAGTAGGCCTCGTATAATGGAGGAGGTTATGTCCCCCCCGAGGTGTAGAGACCAGTTAAACGTTCGGTGAGGTCCACCACTGGTCATCATACCAACCCTTATAAGTTACCACGGTCAGTGAATGATCGTTCGGTTGGGGAGGAAGACCAGTGGTTTGGGGATAGAATTCTTAGCTGTGATCGTTGGGTCATCAATTTCATTTTGGGGGATGGATTGTAGCCAGGCAATTATAGGCAGGTATAGGAACTGCAGTTCGGACTGGAGGCATAGCCGGGGCGAGATGGCTGTGCATGTTCCGATGGTAGGGCATATTGGCAAAGGAGCAGGCACGGGAAAGACAGGCAGGGTCCTGATAGATTTGGTGGAGCATCGGCGGGCATATTGAATTTGCAGTGTAGCAGCCTTTCTGTTTGCTTGTTTCAGGGGTGAACAATCTTATCCGCAAAGGGCCGGTGTGTATGCAGGTTTTCGCTGCAACTCCCTAATTAGATTTCTAATTAGAGGACTGATTAGCTGAAGAGTCCTCATACCTGGTTTTGAAGAGCTGACCTAAAGGTTACCCCAAAAACCTGTTTTTTTTTTGTTTGAATGGGGCAGTGAGTCATGGGGTAAACTACTGTTCTTTAGGGGTTTTCAAGGTGGAATTACGGGTCGATAATTTTAAGGATCAGGTTGTAAACCTCCCTGGTGTTGCTTTAATATGTTTTATCTGAGGTTGTATCGTGTATTATCAAGCCAGCCGGCTTAGTGGCCTCGGGAGCGGGGTTTAGTGGGAGCAGCTGGCTAGTTTTATTTTCTTTTTTGTTTGTGTCTTTTTCTTTGTTGTATGTATATTTTGGGTTCATTATTAGGCAGGCTGGGCCTTTTGGCACCTGTAGTCTGGGTGCTGGATTGCCCATAGGGGTCTTTTTTATTGCTGTGATTTGCTGTGTCATTCACTAGTGTGATTTGTGCTGGATGTGTTTTTAAGGTTGTGCTGTGGCGTGTACCTGAGCAAACTTTGGGCAACCTGTTCTCTTGTTGGCTTTATTGACAAAGGGTGGATTAGTCTAATTACGGCCTGCTACAAATAGCTGCATATAACGTATAAAAAAAATCACCTTATGGGTGCTCCGTAGGGTAGCAAGATCTTGAGTTTTTTTACAGTACTCGGGTACGTTTTAAAATTTTCGACCAATCAGCAAACATTATTCTGACAGCATAGCTGGGAAACCAATGAAAAGTGAGTGCAACGTTCTAGAACTTGACTTCGGGTTGACGCTCCCTATAAAAGAGCTGGGTACTGCTTCAAGGCGTTCAGTTGGCGCTACCTCCTGATAGAGTAGCACTGTACGGCTCTTGTTCCGTAAAACAACATCAAAAGGATGAAAAAAAAAACAATTTTTAAAGAAGACGAAAAAAACATCGTCTAAAAAAATAAGCCAAAAAAATAATATCCGAAGAAGGAAAAACATGCAAAGTAAAAAAAACAAACAAAAATAAAAAACAATATCCAAAGAAGAAGGAAAAAAACATCCAAAGGGAGAAAAGAAGAACTGAAGGGCAAACGAGGTAGGAGGAAATACAAATTTCGTTTCAGCACCGTTGGAGTGCCAAGCCGTGAAAAGCATTTGGCCAGAAGACAAGGTAAGTGTTGTAGCTGTTATTTTAAAACAGCGCTTTTCAAAATGCTGCTTTATAATCGTTTGAGATCGTTAGCCAGTGTGACAGCTGAAGGCTTTTTGAGTTTACCAACATAAAGTTTTATTTCTGTATTAGGACATTGTCAGGAACAATGATGTGTTCATCGCTATGATGTGGTCAAAAAGCGATGCATTGAATCTTAGAAACATTTGTGATTTTTCAAACAATGCTTTTCCTTTTATTTAATCAGTAAAATTTCCATCGGTTTTATATAGTGCCCCTTGAAATATGTCTTTAGCTCATTTTCCGGGCATTTTACTAGAATGCATCCTGAGAAATACACAAGCTCTGCTGCATTTCCGTGCCTCGATGTTTAGTGCCGAGTATAATTGTTGCAGTTGCCTTTTATATATTCCATGAGACCTGTTGGTACCAAGAGAAGTGTGAGACTGTCAGGGTGAATTTATCATACAATCGCACGCATAAATACCTGAGGGTTGCCAGTCCTTTTGCGTTGTTACAGGAGGACTAGAGCTGACGAGTGTGTTTCTACACACTATCAAGGGCATTGTAGTACAGTTTTCTCAGGTGGGAGAATGCTGCCGATCTCCTATTTGACAATACAGCCCTTGATATATTAGAATATTACAGAACTAGAAGCCTTTTGCAAGGAAGAATGTGAGAAAATCCCAAGTACAAGAACTGAAAGCCTTTCAGCTGGCTATAAGAAGCGCTTGTAAGCTGTGATATCTGGCAGAGGAGGTGTTACTAAGTACTGATTACGTAGGGTGCCCAAACTTTTGCAGAGTGCCATAATAATGTTTTTATTTTGTAATTTTGTTCAATTTATGGCATAAAAAGTAACTATTCATCAATGTTTGCTGAAAATATTGTGTATTTTCCCCCCAGTTCCTAAAGAGACTATATTAACTGATATTGTTGCTTTTGTAATTGAAAAGATGTTATTTGTCAAGGGGTGCCAAACCTTTGCATAAGACTGTACACAGTGTGTGTATGTGTTTATGTGAGTGTGTGTCTGTGTGTGTCTTTATATATATATATGTGTGTGTGTGTGTATATATTTCTGTATATGCATGTGTATATATATATTTATATATAGTTCACACACATTCAAACTTATTTGAATACACATTCAAAATAATTTTTATTATTATTATTTTCGTTTTTTTTTTTTTTTGTGTTTTAAAATGTTTTATTTTTGCAATGGAAATAAAAATAAAGCAGTCCTCCGTAGAGGAGGGGTGGTGGAGGGAATATATATATATATATACATATATATAAAATAATTGTCACACAACCTGGGTGACATGCCTTGCCTGCTCACCCAGTTTTAGTGCACCTTAGTTATTCATAATGACCATCTAGTCTCGATACACCCATGAATATATATGTATATATATATATATATATATATATATATATATAGTTTTTCTGTTTTTTTTTTGCAATAGACAATAAAAATAACGCAGTTCTCCGTAAAGGAGGGATGGTGGATGGAATATATA
The DNA here is from genome assembly GCF_023856365.1 of Brienomyrus brachyistius. Taxonomy (NCBI): domain Eukaryota; kingdom Metazoa; phylum Chordata; class Actinopteri; order Osteoglossiformes; family Mormyridae; genus Brienomyrus; species Brienomyrus brachyistius. Next base: position 138,543 of record NW_026042404.1, on the reverse strand, counting down.
TATACATATATATATAAAATAATTGTCACACAACCTGGGTGACATGCCTTGCCTGCTCACCCAATTTTAGTGCACCTTAGTTATCCATACTGACCATCTAGTCTCGACACACCCATATATATATATATATATATGTATATATATATAGATATTTTTTCTTTTTCTTGTGTTTTTTTTTTCGCAATGGATATTAATAATAAAGCAGTCCTCCGTAAAGGAGGGGTGGTGGAGGGAATATATATATACATTTATATAAAATAATTGTCACACAACTGGGGTGACATGCCTTGCCTGCTCACCCAATTTTAGTGCACCTTAGTTATCCATAATGACCATCTAGTCTCGATACACCCATAAATATATATGTATATATATATATATATATATATAGTTTTTTTTTTTTTTGCAATAGACAATAAAAATAACGCAGTTCTCCATAAAAGAGGGATGGTGGATGGAATATATATATACATATATATAAAATAATTGTCACACAACCTGGGTGACATGCCTTGCCTGCTCACCCAATTTTAGTGCACCTTAGTTATCCATACTGACCATCTAGTCTCGACACACCCATATATATATATATATATGTATGTGTATATATATGTATATATATATATATATATATATATATATATATATATATATGTATATATATGTATATATATATATATATGTATATATATGTATATATATATATATATATATGTATATATATGTATATGTATATATATATATATATATATATGTATATATATGTATATATATATATATATGTATGTATATATATGTATATATATGTATGTATGTATATATATGTATATATATGTATATATGTATATATATGTATATATATGTATATATATGTATATATATATATGTATATATATGTATATATATATATGTATATATATGTATATATATGTATATATATATATATATATATATATGTATATATATAGATATTTTTTCTTTTTCTTGTGTTTTTTTTTCGCAATGGATATTAATAATAAAGCAGTCCTCCGTAAAGGAGGGGTGGTGGAGGGAATATATATATACATTTATATAAAATAATTGTCACACAACCTGGGTGACATGCCTTGCCTGCTCACCCAATTTTAGTGCAACTTAGTTATCCATAATGACCAACTAGTCTCGATACACCCATAAATATATATGTGTGTATATATATATATAGTTTTTTTGTGTTATTTTTTTGCAATAGACAATAAAAATAACGCAGTTCTCCATAAAGGAGGGATGGTGGATGGAATATATATATACATATATATAAAATAATTAATGTCACACAACCTGGGTGACATGCCTTGCCTGCTCACCCAATTTGAATGCACCTTAGTTATCCATAATGACCATCTAGTCTCGATACACCCATAAATATATATGTATATATATAGTTTTTTTTTTTCGCAATGGACAATAAAAATAACGCAGTTCTCCGTAAAGGAGGGATGGTGGATGGAATATATATATACATACATATAAAATAATTGTCACACAACCGGGGTGACATGCCTTGCCTGCTCACCCAATTTTAGTGCACCTTAGTTATTCATAATGACCATCTAGTCTCGATACACCCATAAATATATATGTATATATGTATTGTTTTTTTTTTTTTTTTTTTGCAATAGACAATAAAAATAACGCAGTTCTCCATAAAAGAGGGATGGTGGATGGAATATATATATACATATATATAAAATAATTGTCACACAACCTGGGTGACATGCCTTGCCTGCTCACCCAATTTTAGTGCACCTTAGTTATCCATACTGACCATCTAGTCTCGACACACCCATATACACACCCGAAGCTCTGATCTCAGATCAGTTCCATGCCTCCAGAATCTAATGTTACCCTCAAGGAAGAAGGGAAGCTATGATGAGTAAAAAAAAGGTTATTAGAGTGTCCTGTCAGCGTTGGGCTTCTTCGGCCTCCGCCATTGATTTTTCGGTTTCAGGATGGAAAGTACAAGGTGGCTCTGTGTTGATGAATAATCCAGGAAAAAAATGCCACAAAGGCATGGAGTCACACCAGTGGAGTCTTATCCTTGCAATAAAGACCCCTGTATGACCTTTGCTGAATATTTCCAGTTTAGTGGAGCTGATCTGTGAGTAATGCAGTTATGCAGCAGTTTCTGATGGTTTCCGGTTTTGCAGGTGGTGTCCTTTTCAGCTTGGAGGAGGGAGCCTCCTTCTGGAACCAGATGTTGACCTGGAGAATCGTGAGTGACGTTTCCGATTAGCATACCTGATCTCCTTGCCCCGCCACGGGGCTCTGGTGAAATGTAACTATTCAGTGACCCGTATCTTTCAGTTCTTCGCTTCCATGATCTCGACCTTCACCTTGAACTTCTTCATGAGTATCTACCACAACAAGCCGGGAGATTTTAGTAACCCAGGTCTCATCAACTTTGGACGCTTTGACAACGATGTAAGTTTCCCATTTCTGTCGGTGTTGTGATGTAGATTGTCCTTTTTAAAAGTCTGTAGATGGAATCTTGAAAATCAAAATATTGGGCATCGGTAATTGATCTGGTTGTCTTGGCCAATGGTATGCTGTCCGCAAGTCAAGTAGCTCTTGGGAGATGTCGGCCGTTACCCTCTGACATTGGTTTCCTGCCTCCCGTTAGTCAGTGGGGAAAATGTGATGTTTATGGATGTCTGGACAACTTAGAGTGGAGAGCATTTTATAATCATTACCTCGTTTGGGAAAGGCGAAAGAAGACGGTATAATTTTGACCAAAATCCAGAATGAGACCAAGTTCACACTGTTCCCGAACATGTTTTGGTCTTTCCTGTCCGTGCCGTTCAAGAAGGGGCTGATCTGTGAACTTTATGGGGAAACAAGGGTGAGAGAGAAAAGGATGAGCTGTTATTTCCAGAAAGGGCTCGACTCGGTACCCTGTCACATGAGCAGTGATGTATTTTTACCTGCCTTCTGGTCACATGGGTTGGAAAGGAAACCATGAAACGTTTGTTGGGGGACTTGGACACAGCCCCCACCCCGCAGCGCATGACTTTCCTGGGAGGCCCCCTGGGCTGGAAATATAGTCATCACCTCGGTGGACATGAGTACCGCGCTGTTTTAGTTGGGCCTCCTGGTTTAGGTAGGCATGTTAGCCATGGTTGTGGATGTTTCTCGTTACAAGAGAGGCACCTGTAGCAGTTTACATGGTATGCAGATACGGTTGTTTATTTTATTTTTTTTAAACGCAGCAGAATTTTTCCCGCCTTCGGTGCCTGAAGTTTTTGGGAAACGTTTGCCCCGGATGCCCACTGTATGCTTCCTGTAGGATCACAACACGTTCACCATTTTTTTAAAAATTATACACTACTGTGCAAAAGTCTTAGGCAGGCAAAGAAAATGATATTTAGATTATCCTCGTGTTGGTGTAAAACTATGATATTATGCCTGTGAAAGTGTGTCAACTTCGCCATTTCAGAACCTCTGCTAAAATCATCCTAGTATTTGCAGCGACCGTCCAATGCAGCCATGTGTTTTTTTTGACTTGGCCACCAGCACACCTCATACAGCTAGTCAGTCTCTCACTGACTTTTTAAGCCAGTATATTTAACTTTTTTTAATTCAGCTGTTGGTGAAATTTAACAAAATCATGGAACGGCTGAGGTGCCCCTGAGGAGAAGTTTGGGAACTGAAGCGGTGTTCATCTAGCCATCCAACTAGATATCAGTAACTTTTTAGAAAATAGAAGAAATTACTCTATATATATATATATATATATATATATATATATATATATATATATATATATATATATATATATATATATATATATATATATATAAAATAAAATTAAATAAAAAAAAAAGAGGCAAACAAGAGGTGCCCCCATGTGTGTAGTCCTGTAGGGTGTGATGTTGTCATTTGCATGTTTGACTGGAGGATTCTGGGTATTGATTTTTTTTTCTTTTTTTTTACCCCCCCCCCCTCAGAGCACGGAGTACTACCTGTATGAGATTCCTCTGTTTATCGTCATGGGAGCCTTCGGTGAGAGAGAGAGAGAGAGAGGGAGCGTCTTATTGTGGAAACCCAAACCTTGCTCTTTTACATCTTAACGGACTGGTTCTGTTTCTGGTTTTCTCATGCCGGGCCCATGTCTCTTTCCCCCCCGCAGGTGGATTGCTGGGAGCACTGTTCAACGTCCTGAACTACTGGCTCACCATCCTCAGGATCAGGTGTGCCTGTGTGCGTGTGCCTGTGTGCGTGTGTGTGCCTGTGTGTGTGTGTGTGTGCGTACTTCTGTGCGCATGTGTGCCTGTGTGTGTGTGTGTGTGTGTGTGCGTACCTCTGCCTGTGTGTGTGCACGTAAGTGAGGCCTGTTTGGTTTTTACTGTGTCACGCCTGTCTGAAACTTAGGCATCTTAACACTTGAAATTAAATAATTAAATAAATATATCCCGAGACTGTGGGGCTGACCTTGAAACTGCCCCACACTGGTTTGATGCAAATGAAAGTTGTCCCACAACAAAATCATTAGCTGAGCCACCATGCCCCCCCCCCCCCATCCCCAGGTATATCCACCGGCCCTGCCTGCAGGTGATCGAGGCCATACTGGTTGCTGCCGTGACGGCCACTGTGTTCTTCACTATGATCTACTTCTCCAACGACTGCCAGCCCCTGGGGGAGGATCAGCTGGAGGAATACCCCTTGCAGGTAAGGCAGCTGGAGGTGGGCTCTCTGTGATTTCATTGGCTGAACAGCTGAGAGGGTGTGTATCCTGTCCTCAGGCCTGAACCTCCACTTATCCCTCTCACAGCTGTTCTGTGCTGATGGCGAGTACAATTCCATGGCCACGATCGTCTTCAACACCCCGGAGAGGAGTGTCCGCAGCCTGTTCCACAGCCCCGCAGGTCCGTGGAGTTTCCAGCACGTGTTTCAGGGCAGGATGGGTCGTGACCTGAAGCCGGATTGGTCGCCCCTGTTGTGCCCTTCTTCTGGAAGAGATTATAATTACAGTCCGTTGTCCATCTTTAGAATGAACACCTGTGTTTGATATTGGTGACAGGCTGGCTAGGTCCGGGGCAGCTGTTTGAACAGTCAGACTCGTCTGCCACCTCTGTCGTGTCGTAGGTTTGTTTACGGGCCGCTTCTGGCTGATTGTTTTCCCAGACAGACAGCTAAACCCATACACACAATCCTCCTCAATTATTCAAGGCTTCCCTCATTTGGGATGGGGGGACTGTCACCCTGCCTGGGGAGAACAGGAGCGCTTCTCAAGTGCCCTGACGAATGCCACCGTAGGCAAGTTCGAACGGCACTAAACTGTGTTCATCCATGCCCTCTAGTGGATGAAAGACATACCAAAGTAACATGGCTTGGTCTTGATCGGCTCCAAATTGCACTTTACACCAGGTAGAAAAATGGAAATGATCATATGAAAAATGCCATTCATCATGAAATAATTTCTGTACACCTGTATCCTCATTACAAGGGTGAATCAAGTAAAACTAGCTGGTTTCGCTAGATTAGCGTTCTTGGGGATCAACTACATGATCAACATTTTAGCAAAAACGTGGGAAACACTGACTTAGGTGATGAATTCCACCACCACCACCCCCCCCCCCCCCCCCCGGCAGGTTCCTACAATCCCGTGACCCTGGGAATCTTCACCATCACCTACTTCTTCCTGGCCTGCTGGACATACGGCCTGACTGTGTCCGCCGGGGTCTTCATCCCCTCGCTGCTCATCGGCGCCGCCTGGGGGCGGCTCTTTGGCATTTTGCTGGCCTCCATTACGCCGCACAATTCCATACAGGTACATCAGGACGGGTCGCCGTTCCTGGGGAAGCGCCGTATAGCCGGTGAGGCGGCGTGGTCCGCTGGCGGAGGAGGGGCCGTCACGATAGCAGAACTCTTCCCTCAGCAGAGAGAAACCTCACAGTGGCGACGTTTTCCACTGACCTTGATTTTTTTGCACATTTTGAAGAAGCAAAACTGAAAATCCGTTAATGGGTACGATTATATTTCAGGAGGACAAGCCCTCAAACGCTTTCAGTTTGATTGAAGTGGTTTTTGTGGCGATTCGCAAAACTGAAATGGAAGCCGATTTTGCGAACTTGTTGCTGTGTAGGACACGATGACTTGGTTCTAGAGCTCGTATCTCATGAAAAGCTCAATCCATGTTGAGGCACGGAATCATAAATTGCAGGTGTTGTTTCCATGATGTTACTTAATGGAAACACCCTTTATGCAATTTCACTTTGTCAACAAATTTGCTTGTTTGTGCAGAACTTTAATGGAAACGCTGCAGGTTTTGATATATTAAGGAAATTGAACGGGGTCTTTAGAAGTCAGAGGGCCTCCTTCAACACCCGCTTTAGATTGATTTCCTCTTTGTTGTCCAATCAGATTTACTCTTTAAGCAGTCACGTGACTCTTTGAAGGTGCCCTATTGGTTAGTGCTGTATCGATTTCCTGGGCCGCCCAGCGTCATGTCGGCATAGATGTAGTTTAACATAATGTTTGTTGGAAGTAAAGCCCCCTCGAAGTTTTTGAATGAGCATGTTTTATGATTTGTGGCGTTTCGTTTGACAGACCTTGGCCGACCCTGGGAAGTACGCTCTGATTGGAGCCGCCGCCCAGCTTGGTGAGTGTCCGTCCGCGGTCAGCCTGCTTTTCAGAGCTCGTCTAGAGGTGCATGGAGGCACATGAGGCTTCGGGTTTGCGTCTGTTTACGAAGGTCTTTGCCAGGTGGGATCGTGAGGATGACCCTCAGCCTGACTGTCATCATGGTGGAAGCCACCGGAAATGTCACCTACGGCCTACCCATAATGCTGGTTCTGATGACGGCGAAGATCGTGGGCGATTATTTCGTGGAGGTCAGTGTTGACGTTTCGGGTTGGAGCGGGTTGGTCCATTTGGCATTATGTGTGAGCCTGTCAGTGAGTGATGAGCTCATCGCCTTTCAGACCGTGCAGAACTTGGAATCGGGCCAGTCGTGTTTCGTTAACTGCTCCGGTCTCATGTTTGCTTTTGGTGTGGGTGGTGCAGCTAGCCACCAGTCTGACGCCATCTTTTTTTCATCTGTCCTTCCAGTGACTGATTTTGAGAACCCTTCCGTTGTTTTTGCACAGCTGTCTAACTTAAGGTGGCACATCATGCTGTGACAGCTCGTTTCGCTTCTCTGTTCCTCAATGTGCCAGCAAATCTGCTTAGAGGAAGTAAAACTTCAAGGGGTGGCAGCTTGTGAATGTTGTGCAGATGTGATCCTAAGCTCTTCTGAGTGACTCGAATTTTCCCACAGGGGCTATACGACATCCACATCAAGCTGCAGAGTGTGCCCTTCCTGCACTGGGATGCCCCAGCCACCTCCCACTCCCTGACTGCCAGGTATATTGCCCCCTACAGGATTTTCCCTGCTAATGCTTCAATGAGCCCAGTACACGCCTTTAGCAAGACATTGGTGCTTCATTCTCACTGTATATTCAGGTTTGGTGTGTCTGTCCATTCAGGGAGGTTATGAGCTCTCCAGTAACCTGCTTCAACCTGGTGGAGAAAGTGGGCACTATTGTGGATGTGCTCAGCAACACCTCGACCAATCACAACGGGTTCCCTGTAGTCTCCGGGTTGAGTGATGGCTGTGAGGTATGTCCCTCCCACTAGGGGTGATTTTGTTTTCCTGGAGATTTGTCACATGATGTACTTTGGGGCTTTGCTAATCTGAATTTTGTGCTCTTAGCCAGGGAAAATCTGTGGCTTAATCCTGCGTTCCCAGCTTATCGTGCTCCTGAAACACAAGGTGAGTGTGACCTAAGGTTCCTGCAGAGGTCAGCTGAATAAGGAGCATGTCTGTCCACACTAACACCTATCAGGGTGCTTGGTGTATATGCATGCCTGTGAATGACAGTGCGATTGACCAATGAGGGGTCTGTTTACTGCGTACACGGTTGCGAATGTCAGTGCAGCAAGCCAATGAGAAGTGTGCTCATCCACGTTGTGACCGGTGTACTCTTTTCAACCAGGTGTTTGTGGAACGGGCTCGTTCTCGTCTCAATCTGCGCAAACTGCAGCTGAAGGACTTCCGGGATGCCTACCCTCGCTTCCCTCCGATCCAGTCCATCCATGTGTCCCAAGACGAGAGGGAGTGCATGATGGACCTGACGGAGTTCATGAATCCCACCCCCTACACTGTCACGCAGGTACTAGTCTCAGTCTCAGCCTTGGTCTTGGTCCTTGAGAACCAGAGACACATTTGACTAAACAGTCATGTTCTGCGACTGTGTTCTTCTGCCTCTTTTTCAGGAGACGTCGCTTCCTCGTGTCTTCAAGCTGTTCAGGGCCCTTGGTCTGCGGCACCTCATTGTGGTGGACAGTGACAACCAGGTGCGTCTGCCTTGCGAGGTCCTCAGGCCTTCGTCATCTCCAGCACATATCTCCATTCTCATTGTAAAATTCGAAAATTACTGCATCGGTTTTCAGCCAGTGGCCGTTGGGCATCCATCTAGATCAAGGTTATCACCCTGGTTTCCTGTGCTACTCCCACCCCTCCCTCATAACATAACCAGCTATCTATGCCCTGTTCTACGTACCAATCATGTTCCCGGTGCCCAGGTGGTGGGACTGGTGACGCGGAAGGACCTGGCCCGTTACCACCTGGGCAAAGACGGCCTGGAGGAGCTGCAGCTGGCACAGACGTGATGCGTGGAAGGCGACTGCCGCGCTGCTAGGCCAACCCCCCCTGCCCCCAGTCAGCCCCCGCCAGAACCCGCACCGGTCGTGCATTTCAGCAAAGTCCGGAACCCGGGATGCCAATGACTGACTTTCTGGTTTCGTTCACCGAGGGTTGGTTGTGATGGGGGAGGGGATCGATTCCATGTGTGTTTTGCGACTTTTTGTTGCCCCCTCCCAGTTTGCACATAAAATAATTTATCCGTTATGTTTTTAAAGCACTTCAGAGAGAGAGTGAGTGTGTGTGTGTGTGTGTGTGTGTGTGTGTGTGTGTGTGGTTCTACACACACTTGGGTGTCAGTCCCGCTCTGTGGTCATTTGCAAAGCTTTGGTAGCATTGTGATATACATTAGTGTAAATGTGTAAAAAGCATTTCAAGCTGTGTGTGTGAGAGAGAGAGAGAGAGAGAGAGAGAGAGAGATTAGCCAGGCCAATAACGTTCCTCTTTTACTCAGAGTTTTTTGAGTGTGGTCTATTGACAGAGGGTACCACAGTTTTCTTGTGACTTTAGTTTTACTTTAGGGGAAGTTAATTTTCCTCTCCCAGATAATTGTCTTGCACATTGTACCATTAACCAATGCCTCCCACCCCTCCCATGCCAGTGTAGGTAAGACCAACCCTGCCCCCCCCCCCCCCCCCCCGGAAAAACCCTGACTCGCTTTGACCTTTTTCTCTCATGCTGGATGCTAGCGGTTTTTAACATACAGTGTTTTTTCTCGTGAATTCGCCCATTGGCTGACTGCCACACTGCCTGCGTCCTCCCCCACCCACGCCAGTACGTGACAGTATGTATCCCCCCCACCCCGGGTGATTCTCCAGGTCCTGTGTTTTTGATGGCGATTTGTCTCTTGTTGCGCCGTACAGCCTCTAGGTGGCAGAAACCCTGGTTTCTGATATATACCTGAATAAATTATGCAAATCGGGGTCAGGTTTACATGGGTCGGGTGCCAAACAATGCCAGTAGTGTGTGTGTGTGTGTGTGGGGGGGTGACTTCACAGGTGCTCTCCTGAAAATGTGTGTATATCATTGTTTTTAAATGGCACTTACTGAAAGCAGAGTGGGGTTCAGGGCAGCTTAATGATTTGCAAGGTGACCATGGGTCGTGTTTGGCCAAGGGGGCGCTAGTGTGTTGAGGAAAGGAACTTATTCTGGTCTTTGCAGGCTGTGCTAGAAACCCAAACCCACCCCCATGGCTGTATGTGGCTCCGCACTTTAAATGCTTCTTACCCCACCTCGTTTCCCATCTGCGCCCTACAACTTACAAATCCTTGCAATGTCACGTGCAAGGGGGCCCCCTACTGGCCAAGCAAGGCCCTACAGTCGCTGGTGCCCTTGGGGGTCCAGCCGTACAGTTTTTGCCAACAGCAGAGTTTACACTTTGACTAGTTATGTGCTGTTTAGTTATTTTGTTTTTAATTAAGGTGAACTTGCCTAAGTGACCCTGATCAGTTAAATAGGGTTTTTACCCACCCAACAAGCCTATCGAAAATGGACATACCAGTTAAACGGTAAACGATGTGAATCCCTTATCAGATTTTGATTTTATTCTGAATATTAAATGTCGTGTTTTAACTCAACCTTAAATAAATTAAAGTATCTCCATTTTAAAGAGCACTGTGACTGGATGAGAGAATTGTTTCGGCGTTGGCAAGTACCACCTTAGCGTACATTTATAGAAACGGCTGAAATATACTGGATAATTTTGCATAATTTTTATTTTGCCAAGCTTGATTTTCTTCTGTGATTTCTGAAATCTAATAAAGGTTTTGATGCATATGCCTATTTGTATTGCACGAGTCAGTCATGCTGTTTAATAAGAATCATTTGTATTTATACAAACAATGATAAAAAAATTATTGTATTAAATGGCGTGTTTGATGATACTGCTGGTGACTCCGTGGCACTCTTTGAGCAACGTGTCCGTATCCTAATTTTCTACCTTCTGACACACAAATTCTCAGACTAAATGAGATTACTGCAGTCCCGTTGCCGGGGTAATGCAATTGTTTAGGTGGATGTCGCTGAATGCATTTCAGTGGGAGGTCCAGAAAGCCTGGGACGCGATTTGACGGGGTAGAAATGAGATGAACGGTTCTGTTGTACCTTGCAGATTTGTACCTTGCAGATTTCCCTCGATTTGCTTATTAGTTGCTGGAAATCAATATTTAAAAAAAAATGTGCGTTGAACATGCCTTTCCATCCCGATCCATGAACCCAGTTTTCCCAGATATCAGCAAAACAATGAGAAATTCTATATATAAAAAAAAAAAAATCAACATTTGATTAAGTTTTATTAATGCTTGCTTTCATGTTAAAAAATTTTGGTGCACAATTTAATTTTTTTTTTAACACACAACATTTGGTTGAAATTGTAACGTGGAACATCAAGTCTGGGGCGCAGTTAAGGGGGGGAGATTAGGACAGTAAAAAACTTGGAACATAACTGCATTGGTGTGGGTTTGTGGCCCAATATGATATGCATTCATGGGGCCCAAATTCTCTAGCAGAATCACAGCATAGATTTCTTTGTATATTTTTTAGGTTTAAAGGACTCCGGAGATTGAGATATTGTGTTTTTAAAGTTTCCTTGGACTCCCACAGTAAATTTTACAGAGCTGGGGTCTCCATAACTTTTGCTGTGCAATAAATTTTGCTGACTGGGAAAGGGGGGGGGGGTTCCCCAAGATTTTTGCCGGCTCGCCTACCCATCGGCTCACCTTGAAAATGCCCAAAATGCCACCTGGCTGTTCAGCCCTGCTATAAAGTTGCAGAAAGACACGACGTTGTACTGTGACCTTACGATGTTACAGATCCGAGAAATAGCGTACTAAGCAGCACGTGTTTCCCTGCTGTGTTAAGGTGGGCCTTAGAAACCCATAACGCACTAATGCAGCTCTGGATGGCGGGCTATGCGTCAGTAATGCTGTCAGAGAAGATTCACTCATTAGTCTGATGTGAACTTAATCAGATTATGGGTCCTTTTTAGTCGCAGAATACAACATAATCCATGGCAAATGGACATCGGTGCCGTCTTTATGATGTTATGCTGACAGTGCCTTTAATCCCACCCCCCACCCCCCACCAATCCCTTTCCCAACTTCATGTTGTCTCTTAATCCTGTATGTTTCAGTAATATGAAGACGGAATTTCAGTATTCTCTGTTGCGGTTGTTTTATTTTTATCTCGCGAGTTTCATGCATTTTTAAGAACCGCGCAGAACATCAGTTAACTCTGTGCTGCTGGAATCCTGAGGATTGCCTTGATGGGTAGTGTAGGAGTTGAAGGATTTGCGTAGTCAGATTTAATTTTTTAAAAAGGAAATCTATTAAAAAGTAACATGCAAAGTAGTTTATTATTATTATTTTTTTTTTTTTTTACATAAGAATTTCAAGAGAAACTGAGAGCCTCGTTTTAATGGGCTTGTCTGGTAAAGTTAGTTTGACACTTGTACTGCATGTATTATTAAACATTTATCTATCCATCCATCCATCCATCCATCCCGGCTCCGTCAACATGCAAACTTCAGTAATTCAAAACACTTAGTATTGAGCTTCCATTGTGAGCCTTAGCAGCCAATAAACAAACCGCCAATAATGAATATCACAGGCTTTGGTGATGGACACAGACTTCCAGACACGCCCCATATTCCTGACGCATTCCTCACCATGACCCTGTCTACTTCACATTCGCAGCCCAATATTTCATTCAAACTGGAGTTCGAAAGCTTGTTGGAGCCGAATGGACAATTTTAAAGACCAACATGGCAGAAAATTCAGTTCTGAAAGAAAGGAAGTTTCGATTTTTAATGAACTTATGAGATGCAGCAGAGATTCATCTTACCCTCAGTAATCTTTAGTTATAGCTTTCAGGGACTGGGATATAGATAATTTAGAAATGTGCTGCTTTTTAAAACACTAAGTAGGATTCCAATACTTTTCCAAGACACGGTATAATAGTATAATGTATTGTTGGTGCGCTGTGGGAGGGAGGTGCTGTCCTGGCAGGGGAGACAGGTGACTGAAACCTTTTGTAGCGATTTGTTCCGCCTGTCTGTTGGGCAGAATTTAGTTTGCTCTCTTTGTGCTTCCAGTAAATCTAGGTCCCGTTCCCATCATACCAGCAAGTCCGTGCAGGGTGGATCTCTGGCTAATCTCTTTTGTTGTTTGATTCCCTCCACGGAGGAAAAAAAAAAGAACTCGAGGTCACCTGCGGTTCCGAACCACATCTCCAGCAGGTCAGTGATCTCAGAGTAGCACATGCCGTTTATAAGCCAAAAGAAAAATGGTTGAAAAGTACGACACCTGTGTTATTCTATTTTGGTATTTAAGTGACAGAATTCCACTAAAGGTGAATTAAAAACTTGCTTAATTTATTGAGAAATGCTGAAGAAGTAAATGAACAAAGGATGAGAGAAGCTGCTGGAATCTGAAGCAGACATGATGCAGGTTCGAAACTGCACAGTTTTGATCTGGAATATGGGACACAATCCACATTATAAGCACTGAGCTAAATGCCAAGTTTTAAATGGCTATTTATCTATTACAACCATTGTTTCAGTGAAAGTTGTATGCAGATGTTTATTACTTAGTAATAAGGCAATATTTGGCTCAACTATGGTTTGTCTGTTACTAATGAAATAAACTTTTCCTATATATAGAGACACAGGACTTTTCTCACTTCTGATCTAAACCATAATTTAGTCTGTTCTTATTTAACATGACACTATAATAAAAATACATCCGAAGTTAAAAATCCTGGAAGACTGCGTCAAATAGAGCAGCAGAGCACCGCCCCCAAACAGCCTCTGTGGGGCAGCAGTGAGCTCAGAGTGCATCCCCCCCCCAGGAGGCAGTGTTAGGAAGAGCAGGCTGCTGTGGGACTTGCTGGTGACCCCAGGGACTTGGTCTTGCCGTTGTCCTCTAAGGCCTGGGCGAAAAGGGCAGGGTTACGGCTGGAGTGCCGCTGGCGTCTCACAAAGGGAAAGACACTGGGGCATGATGGGAAGGAGAACATGTTAGCGTTCCGCTAACACTTGTGGCACTGCCTTTTCTAAGTCAGCCATGTTGGAAAATCCTTGACTACCGTGGAATTACAAACAGAAACTGGAGAGCATCACAGGGGACGCAAAAGCAATTAACATTACAGAACTCTGTGTAGTCTTAGTGACGAAGCTAAGCTGAAGCCAGCAGTTCACACTAAGCCCAAAAATCCCTGGAATTAATCGTTAACAACCCCAGAAACAGAACCTGTGTGTATCCCACACCAATATGAGTCTTATCCCCTTATATAAAATACATGGAATATATTACAGAAAGACCCCTTTTATAGAAGATAATAGTTTTACCTTTTTTTGGTCTCTTGTGGTTCTATGGCTCTAGCCAGCATGTTTTTGTAGAGATCGGACTTTAAATAGCGGGCGTAGGAGTCCTGAGGGTGAGAGGAGAGGCCGAGAGCCCGTTTTAATGAAGCTGTCATCCACTTTCATGGCTGTGCACAGTTAATGCTCCTACCTTCTTCATCAGGAAATAGATGTGCATCTGGGCGTCATCCAGGACAAAACGATGTGGGCTTTTCATGCCCTGCAGGGTCTTCTCCATGGTCTTGCTGTCCACGTTTACCCACTTGCTGGCTCCCGGGGCCAGGAACTGCCTGGGGGGAAGGAAGTGATGAGCCTGAGCTTTGCAGTCCCACTGGGAGTAAGCAAGTGCCACATCAGGGCCTGCTCTAAATTCAACTGGGATGCAAACTGTCCCACTGGGCCACAAGGTCGCACTCACTTGTAGACCTCTTCCACCTTCTGCGGGATCGTAGCGCTCTCGCCGTGCCGGATGTCCTCACAGGCCTCCCAGAAACAGAGGTTCTCCACTGTGAATGAAACAGCGCATGCATCAGCTACCTGCAGGAGGCGCTCATCACGATGCCAATATGGAGGAGAATTGCCTTTCATAGAGGGATCATGATTATTAATTTAGCAGATGCTAGATCCTATTTTTTTTTTTTTTTGAGAGGGCAGGGTCAGTCAGTCCCTGGAGTAACTGATCGACGGCCCAATAGTGAGGTCACTCAGCTGACTCTGGGATTTGAGCTGATGACCTCCTGCAATGAATCCCAATCTGCTGAGTCACACACTGCCCAAATAGGCCCGCAGTGATCAAATAATGAATATGATTCTTACTTGCTGACGATGCCTCCATGAAGCTGATCTACTTGGGCGGGGGGGTCTACATGCTGCTCACCACTGAACTCCTTCTCCAGGTACTCCCTGAACTTGCACCGTCCCAGAGGGTCCCTAAGGAGCTCCGTGAAGCCGAACCCCCATCGTTCCACCCGCAGCTTGGTGGGTGTCTCCACCCTGCACCAGGAGGCGTGGAAGTGAAGAGACGACAGTCACCTCTGGGGGTGTGGCCCTGAAGAGGCAGGATGGGGCGCGGTAACGCACACTCACATGTCGGCATTCAGCGTCCAGAGTGCCGTGTCATCTGTTATCCAGGGGTTGCTGGGGGGGCAGCCTTGCATCATGGGGTCATGGTTCAGGTACTGCTCGCTGAACTTAAGGAAGCTGAACACAGAAGACCAGCCATTCCCAGTTTTAGTCCTACTTTCTATAATCCTTGCAAGTCATCAAATATTCAGGTTCAATGCTGGCATATTCCAGCAAACTGGAGCTCGAAATGGTGACGAAATGATTATACGTCATTGAACCCTATAAGGAAATTCTCTTTTCATCTCCTCCATCTTGCTCTCCATAGGTGAGAGAAAGCTTGGTAGCAAAGGGCAGCTGCCCGTAGAGGCTCCCAGGAACCTGGGGGTTAAGGGCCTTGTTCAAGGACCCACAAGTGTGCTGAAGCCAGGCTTGAACCGGCGACCTTCTGATCAATATTAAGTAATTATTTGCAGTTAAATACAGTTCAATTCAGTTTAATAGTCAACCGGTTTCAATATTAGTTAGGCATCATTAATCCAGGATATGTGTGACTCTGAGATTTATGGTGAAAGATGGATGGGCAGATGGACGAAAGAACGAAATAACGAGGTTAGATTTTCACAAAGAGCAGTCCCCAGCATTTTTGTCAGAATTAACATGAAATAGATCCCCCCCCCCCACCAATCAGAGGCACAGTATACAGAATACCCAGAGATATCCCCCAGTTAGGGACTAATGTGGACTGGTGTCGAACCAGTGGTCCCCCAGCTATGCTGGGACTGAGGCTGAATCACAGGTGTTGGGGGGGGGTAGGTGGGGGAGGCTGTTATCCAACCTTTCCAGGCAGATGGAGGACTTGACCCTCGAGCGGCCCAGGGATTTCCTGATGTGTTCAATCTGGTGTCGGGAGCCATGAAAAATCACACGGGGAATATAAGAGTCAGAAAAAAGGCACAGCATGGTACACATCCAAGCCCTGATAAGAGCCATGCTGTTGTACCTTTAAACAGAATTTGTCAATATCTGAGAGCCAACAAAAGAAAACGACAACACAGATGTAGATCCTTCCGAAGCAATTTTCTTATGACAGCATTCTTAAGAGCCCACTTAATCACCCTCTTTGGTTGTTCTTGGCAACCATCCCATCAGCTGAAATAGGTTCACTCTAAATTCTTTCAGGCTTACCTCTCTTTTGTAGTAGTCCGCGTTCTGTTCTGTAAAGAAGGAAGAAACAAAACCGTCTCTAAACATGATATAAGCCACATGTTTATGGGAGTTTTACTTGCGCAAAAATGTTCTGAGGGCACAAGGTTCATTGGTTCAGAGAGATAACCAATCAGACTGTAGAAGTGGTGGATACAGGCAACTAGAGGAGGGGGGGGGGTCAACCAATCAGATGTCTTGTTCCTGCCTCCTCTAGTTCCTTAGACCCACCTCCTCTACAATCTAATTGGTTATCTCTCTGAACCAATCATTTTTCCTTCTGCCCTCAGAACATTTTTGTGAGGGTAAAACTCCCACGAGCGAATCACATGCAAGGAATCAGACAGTAGGAATTCTGCTCACACTCAGCTCCTGGCTTTACTAAGCAGACATCCAGTCTAGAAACCATGAATAATATAGCACTATTACGAGTATGTATTGTGGGACTGCTGACGTACTTACGTTAGCATGGAAAACGAGAGCAGGAAGTGAGGAAGAAGTGAGACAGAAAGATGAGCACAACGAAGTGCTGTCACACTCACACACGAGCTTCCCTCGGATGCCCTCCCACCAAAAACACTGATTATCACTTCACTTCCTTGGGTAATTTGGGGGCCCAAGGCAACAGCCTATTCTGCCTATAGCTGCCATATATATATAGATATTAATATACATATTTTTTCTTCATGACTTTGATCTTATCTAGGCCCCGAGCGGCTCTCTTGTTTGCCCGGATCCGGTCCTGTGACTGACAGAGGCGATAAACAGCAGGTACTGGCATTACGGAAAAAATGTATATGCTTAATAAAAAGCTCAGACCAGCTGGACTCGGGAGTTGTGCCGGTTCCTTCGCTCAGGGCCTTGTTCTTGAACGCTGAATGTTCCCGGCTGCAGAAAATCAGAGGGTGAGAAATCCTTAGCTGAACTTCAGATGAAGAGTGAGCTCGTTTCTCTCAAGCAGACTGACGCCGGTCTAACGCTGCATTAATACCCCTTAGCACTACTGGTCACATTTCCCATGATGCCACTGGGTACAGCCCATGGCGACACTGCCCAGTAGGGGACAGTGTGACAGCTTTCCAAAAGGACCATTCGGTCCTGGAGGGCCAGTCGGTGACACAGTATCCATGATCAGGACTGGGGTACCCTGCTTTACAGAATAAACTAACCAAATGTCGATACTGAATGCAATCTGATTTAACATGGTTTCCTTAAATCCCAATTAAAGTGCTTCAGATCAGCTCAGGACTTAACAGCAGAGAGACTATTTGGCAAATTATTACGCTGCTATTTGCAATTACATCCATTATCTCTCCGCTAACATGCAGCATTAAGCCTGAGCCGCAGGAATAGAGGTCAGATAATGGATCCGGTATTCCGGAGGTGGGATCCTCTTCCAGCTCGTTTAAAAGGCCCAACAAGTGGGGGGGTGGTGGGGGGGGAGACGCAAACACAGCATGTCTGCATTTTAGCTTCAGGCCGTCTCCCAGTCCCTTCGCACTCCTCTCTCCCAGATCCAAGCATCACCAGTCTTAGCGATGCGTCTCGTGTTTCTCGGGCAAAGAGAAAGGAGGCAGGAAGCGGCCATTTTGTCATTTGCTGGTTTTAATCCCCCCCCCCCCCCCCAGCTTCCCCCGTCCACCTGGCCGTACCAGAGTGCAGAGCGTCCCTGCCTTTTAAACACGAGCAGCACCTGACTGGGGGGCCCTACGCTGCGTGGTTTTTGGCTCAACTGTGTTTCCGTCTAATTGGCGTCAAAACGGTGGGTTTCATCAATGAAGGTGGTGTGTGGCTGAGCGGGTTGGCAGTCGCCGCCTATGACTGGAAGGTTGCCGGTTTAAATCCCACAGTCAGCAGAGTGACATCACCACTGGACCCCTGAGAGAAGTCCCTAAACCCCCAACTGCTCTAGTCTCAATAAAAGGTACATCTGCAAAATAAGCTGAATTTAGGATGTGATCCGCAGCTGCGTGGCTGCCATTCCCACCTCCTGATGCCGCCCCGGATGGGGATAATGGCCCACATAAACGCTGATGCTTATTAGCCCTGAGAGATGCTGCGCACCCAGCAGAAAGGGGCCCTAGTGACGGCCGGGATTAAGCCAGATACACACCACACTCTGCTCCTGTCCCACACTTTCATTCTCCACTCTCCTGTGTTATTCATGAACTCCAAATTACACTCAGCGAGGGTGCAGTTGCTCATTCCCGCAGCCTGCTGTCCTGTCTGTCTTCTGAAAGCTCTCGTCCCACAGAACATAGGCTTCTTCCCAGCTAAGTAAATATTTCATGATCACACTGAAGCAGTAGTGGGTTATCAGGCCTGAAGTGATATATTCCTCCCCCACAAAGTATGCATGGAGACACTCTGTGTGTCTTACTTAACGAAGATAAAACTCCCCCCCCCCCCCCCCCCCCCCGTGAATTTTGCTGAGCTCAATGCTCTGGAGATGACGGAGATCGAAAATTATACCGGAAATGTTCCATATGTCCTTACAGATGTTTCCTTTGCCTTCCTTCATTGAACAAACCCGTTGTCGTGGGAGAGAACTGCACAACCCCCCAGCTCTCTGTGGGGGAATGGGACCCTGCCTATGCCTTCCTGCCAATCCTGCCAAGTTTCCCCTGTAAGTTGAAGGATCTCCTAACAGGCCTGCATGTAGATTAATGTCATACCCAGGACAAAGCAATTGCAGGTTAAGGCCCTTGCTGAAAGGCCCAACGGAGTAGAATCACTCTGGGCATTCACAGGATTTGAACCAACAACCTTCCACTTGCTTGCACAGATCCCTAGGCCCAGAGCCACCACTCTGCCCCACAACCTCAAAAAAATCCTAGAATCGCCCCCAGCCTGAGGCGATATTCGAGCTGCCAAGGTGCATTGAGTTCAGGTTTACCCAGTGTGTGCTTTACTCTAATCACAGCATACTGGGTTTTCGCCGGGGCAGATGTAGGGAGTCAGGGGTTTCGGGGGAGGTGCTTACTGGCGGTCTGTTGACGAGCCAGTAGGCCTGTTCCTGACATTCCAGCACGATGCGGTCCGCCTTGCGCCTCTGTTTGGCTGCCCTGGTAGGAGCAGAGCAGTCGATGGAGAGTCAGAAAGCATACTGGGTAATTAGCATATAGCGGTAATCACTGAACTGCAAGGTAGGGTTTTCATTTTTCTGTTTCCTTTTTCACTTAGAAATGGATTTCCGACTCTAGTGTTTAGGCTGAGGTCTGATTTAACAGATAGGAGGGAAATTATGACCACACACCATGTTACTTTTTAATTTAGGTAACATCATCATCCTCTTAATACGAGATTTATTCATCCATTCTCATCTGTCCCCTTGTGTGCATTTATGAAATTGATTTCATAGCTCGATGCGACAGTATTCCCGGGCTGGGGTGGGGTTTACCTGAGCTGCTCCTTCGCCTGCATCACCACGAAGTCCCAGGTGTGGTTGATCCGTTTGTGCAACATGTTGTAGCTGTCCTGCGGAGACGATGTTTAAATGCGACATTGCCAGGTCGCACGGCTGGCTGCGTTGCTGCATGGGTTCACGTTATGACTCACAGGCCGAACCCCTCCCAGGATATCAGCTGGCAGTGTCGGATTCACAAACCCTCTTACTGATGAGAACCTAAAATGCGTTGACCCTGACGCAACATGGCGGCAAGTTGGTGGATGTCTATGTGCGATCCTACTATGTGCATAATTGGTGGGAGGTTTTCTTACACAAAAATGTTCTGAGGGCAGAAGGAAAATGATTGGTTCGGATAGATAACCAATCAGATTGCAGAGGAGGCAGGACCAAGACATCTGATTGGTTGCTCCTGCCTCCTCTAGTTGCTCGGATCCACCTCATGTACAATCTAATTGGTTATCTCTCTGAACCAATCATTTTTCCTTCTACCCTCATAATATTTTGTGTAAGTAAAACTCCCATGAGCATTCAGCTATCACATGATCTCATCAAGCAATGCTTCAGACCAGCGAATAAGAATAGCATTGAAATGTACATAAATAAAAATTTTCTCTTACCTTTTCATAGTCTATCAGCTGCCCTTGCTTTCTGATATTCTTCTTAGTCAAATAAATCGCTTTAGAAGAGCAAAAGAAAGACATGGCAAGAAACTGTGTTTTTCTATTATTCTAGTAAAGGGAAGTAATGATGTAATAGGCGAGCACATGATTAATAATTGGTAATCACCGTAATCTAGCTCGGAGGCTGGCCACTGCTGAGAGCTCCAGAAGTACGGAGTCTAGCAAAAAGGAGATGCTGTCATTTGAAACTATTCAGAAGCAGCGTGACAAAGGTGCTTTGTGATTTAACATGTCAGGGACAAGGCGGGTGGAAGGCATTTTGCTACTTTAACTGGCATTGGTTCTCATACATCAGTGTTTCCCAATCCGGTCCTCGGCGACACACAGATGATCCACGTTTTTGCTCCCTCCCAGCTCCCTACCAGACAGTCTACGTTTTTGCACCCTCTCAGCTCTGGAGCCCGGACCAGATTGAGAAATACTGTCCTACACGGTAATTCCGCAGTCTCTCCAACGAATAGTTTCGATATGCGTGCCCCCCCACATGGCCACCACCCTCTCGCGCTGCCCTCCATCTGAAGAAACCGTGGTTTTAGGTTACCTGGAAGCGATACGGCGTCTCGTCGGGCCGCAGGACGAGCGTCCTGGGGTCCTTTAGGGGGTAAATGTAGCCGTGCTTCACGATCAGATTCCCCACATGAAGTGCCTCTGAAAACACACAAAGTGGTCACTCATTTCCACGTAAACTACTCAAAGCTCAAACAAATCCACTACTCGTAGCCCAGATTTAGGCATAGTAATTCTCTAAATTTTTGTCAGTGGAATACAGTAGAACACACGATAACTAGAAACTGAGTAGGCATATTATATTTTATTTTACGGTATAGCAAGTAACTGGAAAAAACGTTGACATGGTGCACAGAATAAGCCGCGGGGATGGTGCATTCCTCATCGGAACTATAATTAATTACGAGTAATTGGGACTTTCCACTTTCCGGCTGCCTCCGCGGCCATTGGCAGTCAGGCGCTCCCGGGGGTTTCAGACCGGCGCAGCAACAGCGCTGCTAGGGGGAAGCCTAGTGTTTACAGGGAGGGGTAACTGCTTACCGGGGCAACAGGTTTTTTGCCCATTCAAGTCTGTTAATGCATCTGCCATCTACTGCCTAAAAGTCCCCTCCTTTCCATTCCGACTTCTTTTCCAATCTGGGCTGTAAATCAGGGAAATCTGCTCCCTTGCTATTTAAAACCTCATCTGCATCGCCCGGGAATTCAGGACAATTCACCGAAGTGATTCACCGAAACACTTTACTGACGTCATTTCCGTTGTTTCCTGTTTCCTGCGAGAGTGATACTGACTGCTAGCGCGCGAACTTTGAAACCATAGATATCACCTAAATAATAATTCGAGTTAAGTCATTGGGAAAAAGCTTCGCAAGATTAATAATCCTCCAAAATAAATAAATAAAATTTCCCAGACCCCGACGGATTAATCACCTACGCAAGTACCGACCCACGATCTTCGTTCAATTAAGAAGGTGCTTCCAGCCTTAGAGCCTCAGTTTACGTAAGTACAACGCCATGTCTACTGTTCCGTGTTCTGAGTGTAATATGTTTAGCTATTCTTCTCCAGTCATTAGCGGTATTTATACATGTGAGAAGTGTCAGTTAGTCGCTAGACTGACGGAGAAGATTGTAGTGTTAGAGGGACGTATCCGGACGTTACATAACATTCAGGAGAATGAGAGTTTTATTGACTCAGTGTTAGCGGCTCCGGATATGTCCGCGATAGCCAGTAAGTCTCCCCCTGCTCCGGCAGCAGAGCCTTCGCAGCAAGGCGAGTGGGTGACGACCCGGCGGCATAGTCGCAAATCCAAACCAAACTTACACCGGCACCATTCGCCTATCCGCGTTTCCAACAGGTTCTCCCTACTCAGTGAAACTCCCACTGAGACGCCTGTTGAAAGTGCTCTAATAATTGGTGATTCTATTCTAAGAAACGTGAGAGTAGCGACTCCAGCGACCATTGTAAATTGTCTCCCGGGTGCCAGAGCGACCGACATCTCGGCAAATTTAAAAGTGCTGGCTAAAAGTAAACGTAAATACTCTCAGATAGTTATCCACGTCGGCACTAATGATGTCCGATTGAGGCAATCGGAGATCACAAAGGCAAATTTTAAAGAGGTGTGCAACATTGCGAAGAAGATGTGTGTGTCAGTAACGTGCTCTGGCCCCATCCCTGCTAGACGTGGCGATGAAATGTACAGCAGATTATCGTCGCTACATCGCTGGCTGTCGGAATGGTGCCCGATAAATGGTGTAGGTTATATAGACAACTGGAGGATGTTCTGGGGTAGGCCTGGGCTTTTGAAGAGGGACGGTATTCACCCCTCGCGGGCTGGTGCCGACCTCCTGTCTAAAAGCATAGCTCGTAGTCTACAGGCAAATCGCTGACTAACTAGAGCCAAGTCCAGGCGGCAGGCAAACCGGCATAACCGACCGCCTGCTAGTCGCTTAGAGTCGTCGCCTAGGGTTCATTTCATTGAGACTGTGTCTGCTCCCCGCGTCTTTAATCATGGAGGACTATTCCACCGTGGAGTGTGCCATAATAACTTAATTAAAATCACAATGAATCCGTTACTAGAAAACAGTTGTGATGCAATATTTAAACTTAAACTTGGACTTCTGAATATAAGATCACTGGCCCCTAAAGCACTATTAATAAATGAAATAATTACTGATTTTAGTCTTGGTGCCCTGTGCCTTACTGAGACCTGGCTTAAACCAGATGAATTCATGGCACTAAATGAATCTACTCCAGCGGAATACAGTTATAAGCATAACCCGCGACCAAATCGCAAAGGTGGTGGTGTTGCTGCAATTTTTCAGTCCAACTTAGGAGTGTCTGAGAAATGTGGTGTGAGTTTCAGCACATTTGAAACTCTTGTTCTTAGCCTTGCTGGCTCATCTCTTTCTAGTTCGTCACCCCAAATCACCATGGTTATTGTGTATAGACCGCCTGGGCCGTACAGTGATTTTCTTAAGGAATTTGCTGATTTTTTAACAAACCTGGTGGTCAGTACTGACAAAGCCGTTATTGTGGGTGATTTTAACATTCATATGGAGAAGGATAATGATCCTTTAAAAACAGCGTTTGCAGCTATTCTTGACTCTGTAGGTGTATGTCAGAATGTAGTCGGGCCTACTCATGTCTGTAACCATACCCTTGATTTGATCATTAGTCATGGCATCCTGGTAGAACATGTGTCTATTATGCCACAGAGTCCTCTGCTCTCAGATCATTACTTGTTAACATTTGAAATCCAGTATAGCCTCCTGTTGACCACCACTCCAAAGTATAGAATCAGACGTTCTATTAAGGCACTAACTACAACAACATTTATGAAACAACTTCCACAGTCCTTTAGCCTTACATCTGAAGCATCGTGTGTAAATGAACTTGAACAGGCAACTTCAAACATGGAAAAATCCCTTCGCAGCACTCTAGATCTTGTGGCTCCACTTAGGAGTATAAAGCATAGCAATAACAAACCTGCCCCCTGGTACTCTGATAATACACGTGAACTCAAACAGGCATCACGCAAGCTAGAGCGAAAATGGCGCTCAACTAAACTGGAAGTTTTCAAATCTGCCTGGAAAGAGAGCCTCTCTAAATACAGACAAGCACTAGTAACTGCTCGGTCTGTGTATCTCTCCAGATTAATAGACATGAACAAAACCAATCCTAAATTCCTATTTGAATCCGTGGCTAGGATAACACAGAATTCCTCATTAAACTTGCAAATCCCACAAGCTCTTAAGAGTGATGACTTTCTTACATTTTTTAATGGTAAGATAACTACAATTAGACAGACTATACAGTGCACACCTTTACCTACTTACGGCTGCCTGCCTCCTGCTAGTCTTATGCCTACCAATAATGAGACCTTTGAATCATTCATTCCTATTACACACTCAGAACTTTTGAGCTTAATTTTCTCCTGTAAATCCTCTACTAGCCTTGTAGACCCAATTCCTACAAAATTCTTCAAGGAAATTGCACCACAGATTGGCACTACCGTGTTAAATGTGTTAAACTCTTCTCTTAGGCTTGGATATGTTCCAAAACCTTTTAAAATGGCTGTTATCAGACCCGTCCTAAAGAAACCAAATCTTGAACCCAGTGTTTTAGGAAACTATAGACCTATCTCAAATCTTCCTTTCATTTCAAAGATCATGGAAAAGGTTGTAGTTCGTCAGTTGTCCTCTTTCCTACAAAAAACTAATGCCAATGAATTATATCAGTCTGGCTTTAGACCAAACCATAGCACAGAAACTGCTCTAGTCAAAGTAATGAATGATTTACTTGTGGCTTCTGACCGTGGCTGTGTATCTCTGTTGGTATTGCTAGATTTAACTGCAGCGTTCGATACTGTGGACCATAATATCCTCTTGGACCGGTTAGAAGGTGTAGTTGGCATTACAGGGACAGCGCTCTCTTGGTTCCGCTCATATTTGTCTGATCGCTATCAGTATGCCCATGTGAACAATGAATCATCCAAGGCCACTAAAGTTGAATATGGTGTCCCACAGGGATCAGTCCTGGGCCCGCTACTGTTTACCCTATACATGCTACCTCTTGGTAACATTATTAGAAATCATGGTATTGGGTTTCATTGTTATGCAGATGATACACAGTTGTACATATCTGTTAACCCTGATGATATATCACTGCTATCTCGGTTAGAAGACTGTCTATTAGATATCCAGTGCTGGATGGCAAAAAATTTCCTTATGTTAAACACAGAAAAAACAGAAGTTCTGGTAATTGGTCCCAAGGCTGCTAGAAATAAGTTCCACCACCTCAACGTTGGTAACCTTCCTACACAACCTAACATGGTAGTTAGAAATCTTGGCGTTCTTGTCGATTCAGATCTATGCTTTGATGCTCACATAAGAAGTATTACTAGAACTGCATTTTATCATCTACGGAACATAGCCAAGCTTCGTAAGATGCTCTCACTTAATGATGCAGAAAAACTAATACATGCCTTCGTAAGTTCCAGACTGGATTACTGTAATGCCCTCCTATCGGGTTGCCCGTCTGGATCCTTGCATAAACTTCAGATGGTACAGAATGCTGCAGCCAGAGTTCTAACAAACACTAAAAAATTTGATCATATTACACCGGTCTTATCCTCTCTTCATTGGCTGCCAGTTAAGTCTCGAATTGACTATAAAATACTGCTATTAACTTATAAAGCACTAAATGGCCTTGCACCAGAATACCTTAGTGAACTGCTGACCACATACAACCCTCCACGCTTGCTTCGCTCTCAAGCCATGGGATATCTGTTAGTGCCTAGGGTAGAAAGAGCTACGGCAGGCTGCAGAGCTTTCTCCTACAAAGCTCCTCTGCTGTGGAATGGTCTTCCACCGGATGTGCGGGTTTCAGGTTCACTCTCAATATTCAAGTCCAGACTAAAAACACACCTGTTTAGTTTAGCGTATAGGGACACTAGTTCTAGCCCTAGCTAACTCTTCACTCCCAGTCAGACCTGTAGTGTGAGGTGTAGAGCTGGGTGGGGATCGGTGCCATTGGCTTTGGATGAACTGGATTGTCAGTGCTGTCACTCTAGCTTTGCAATCTCTTGTGGAACTGGAGTGCTGACATTTCAGGGACTCCCCATGCCGGCATTCCCACTTGCCTCTCCCTCCTACTGATGCTGCCATAGCCATATCTGCCGGAGCTTGCAGATTGCACTTCATATTGTACTCACCTAGCTTTTAGCACTGCCAATAGCCTCCTCTACTATGCCTAATTGTACATTTTATTTCCCCTACTCCTCCTGGGGGTGATGCCTGGAGACCTCAATCTATCAAGATATCCAGCACACCCGACCACCACCAGTGACGTCCCTGCATCCAGCTCGCCGTTCTGATCTTCCATTTTTGACCCGCTGCCTTACCTCTGGTTGCCTGGCAATTGGAAGAAGACTCGGCTTCGGCATTGGCTTATCTTCCTTGCTTTCCTCTCTCTATTTGACTATCCCTGCCGGCCCCTGGAGGATGGGCTTCCCCTTTGAGTCTGGTCCCTCTCAAGGTTTCTTCCTTCTAGGGAGTTTTTCCTTGCCACTGTCGCCTATGGCTTACTCACTGGGGGCTTTGGGTGAGGATACTGTAAAGCGCTTTGAGACAATGTAATGTTGTGATAATGCGCTATATAAAAATAAATTTGTTGTTGTTGTTGTTGTTGACAACAGCGTCTTGCAGAAGTGCATAATGAGGGAGACGGATAGCGATATTTCTCCAGGCATGACTGACTGCCTCTGGCTATCAGCGAAGTTTGCATCGGGACTATCAAACCGTACAGCTCAGCATGCGTAGCGGCGCGACTCGGGACTGGCCTACAGATTATTTGTACTAATAGCCTCTCAGCAGAAAGATAAATAATTCAGCAGATAAATTGACGCCAGGGGAAGAAAATCCCAAAAGCTTCAGGCGAATGGGGTGTCTATGTTATGGACAAGCTCAATTCTGACATTTATTAATTCACAGGCTCAGCAATATCAATGGAACAGAACATGCTTCTGTCAGACACGTGAATTGCATATGCTTACACATAAATGCAGCTAGGCTAATCTGTTGTATGGATGACAAATTCTATTACTTCATTTGTATTTATTATTCAAAAGACTCGTTTATTTCTGTTATTTTATTACAAAAAAAAAAAAACCTGATGACGTCTTTCGCCAGCAGGGGCGCCATCGTCGTCACGAAGGGAAAAAAACAATCGATTAACCTCACATAAGAGCACCAGGTAACGCTTCCCTACATACTTCTCGGCCCTACCTTCTTCCATGATGGAGTACTTCTGAATTAGCCACTCCACGATATCATTTCCTGGGAAGGCATAGCGAGGAAGGCATCTAGTTAGAGTCGAGAAATGCATTAAGCCGTCATAAATCAAAAACGCTGAACTCGATAAATAAATTACATAAATAAATATGAGCGCAAGGAGATCGATGACAGTCTTAATGCACAGGATTCCCGAAGACCGCCGATGTATGGGCTTTCCTGTGAAGGGCTTAAATGACCATTAGGACCCGGCCCCCGGGACACTGCACGGCCGGGTGTAAGACAACCCGGGCGGCACGAAAAATTATTTTTAAAAAGTAAAATATGTATCGTGCACCTGTCATCGCATGTGGAATCACTGTGATTAACAGTCTTTGATTCTTCATCTTTATCCCCATGTCGGGATCTTGCATCGCCACAATGACTTGTTCAATCTGGGATAAGAAGAATAGTCAAAATCGTGAAATCAAGGTGACGACAGACATAGTGAAAACGTTCAACCTAGTAATATAATAATTGCTTAATGTGTGATTTGATATGTAATCGTTATATTCATCATTAAATCACCGGAGAGACACACTCATATATTTAGGCATATATATAAGTAAACTACAAGGTTTTTCCTCTGACTATCTTAACTGCACGTCAAAGACGTTATCGGATATTCCCGACTACAGACTTTCGGTTTGATCATTTATTCGCGTTATTAATTCGGCTCCTGATTACATTAAACTAAACATGCTCAGATTGTTACAACCTTTGCTTGTCGGTTATTTTTGGGATCTTTCTGGATGGGCTCAAGGCGGGGTCTGTAAGCACAAGCAAACTGCCAGCACTTTTGTTTTACATGAAAATAGTTTGATGTCGGCCTATTGCGTTATTGTCTGGCTATAATTTGGAGGCAATATTAAACAATAGGCCCATATATTGTAAATATACATGTTGTGTTGTTTTGTTGTTATCACAAACGTATAGCCTGATCATAAATTTCATGGATACCTGGATGTTGTATGTTCCATTATATTTATGAATGAATGATTTATGTGAAGTCTGGCTTAGATTCGAGAATTAATCATATAGATTAAAAAAAGTTTTCATTTAAAACTTATCTCATATAATAAAATCCTCGTCCGAACGAACATATGTCAGAATGAAAAAACATTTAAATTATTTTTGTGATGCATCAGTATCAATAGCTACAACGTCATAACAGATATAGATATAATGCGGTTCATACTTTTGAAGTTGATGCGTATCTCCCGAAAAAAATCAACTCCAGAAGAGTCCGCGTCTGTAAATGCCTGAACTTCGGAATCGATCCTACCTTTGTTAGGCGCGGCATCTGTGTCTTGCAGCTGTTCCCTTGGATAAAGATGTTAATTGTCATGCTTACAGCATCTCGATCTCCGGCGTTTGTGAAGTTGGGATTGATGCTGTCCTGTGTTTTTTTTTTCCTTCCACACTTAAGCTCTGCTTGTTACTGCCCCATAGCGGAGCGCAAGTGAAACGGACTACCGGAGATTTGCACTGTTTTTCTGTTAGTGTGTATAATCAAAATATGACTCAGTTTGGCCAGTTAGAAAAATATGATAATAGAAAAGTATTCTTTTCCTCTCACTTTTTTTTCTTGATTTAATTACCGACTTCACGTACTTACACTGTGTCCCGTTGCACGATGTAATATTGCGAAACTATGATTTTGTGGCAGTGTTTTGTAAAGGAATTTTCCGTTTAATCATCGTCTTAGTATAAAGCTATATGGTTGTTCTGGTATCAGTGGACGTACATTATGTATTTTTTCTTCTCTTGAGCACCATGGTCATGACATGAAGCTCAGTCATTGATTACTCGCAAATGTTAGTAGTCATCCGCTGTTTATCTTGAAGATGTAAAAGTAGTGCGCGTACATCTCCTCGTTAGTATAGTGGTGAGTATCCCCGCCTGTCACGCGGGAGACCGGGGTTCGATTCCCCGACGGGGAGAGTCTGCATCTTTTTGCCTCGGTCTCAAAAGGCACCAAGCTAGAACCGGCCCCGTGTTAGTGGAAACGGGGCTTGTGACTTGTACTCATGCATAATATTCTGCGGGTCGCTCAGCAGCGCAGCATATGAAACTAGACTCGGATTGTAAGTGTGTGGTTTTGATAATTGATGTATGGATGGATGGATCCTTAATAAGAGATATAAACAATAAGGTCCAGTCGCCAACTAATCATGTAAAATACGTCATAAACTCATGGTTGTTAAACCCAGAATAAAAATGAAGACGTATAACTAGGAAAGTCAACTTGCACATTTCAATTTTGGTTCGATATAATCACGTTGTCCTTAACCCTCCAGTGCAGGAGGGGACGGTAATGCGCATCGAATGTTTCCGAACCTGTGTGTGATACAACCGAGGAAGAGCCGATGACTTCGGGGGAGGAGGGGCAGGCGACTCGGAAGAAAAAGCAGCAGAACCCAATGCAGCCTGTAGCCCATTCAAAGGCCTACTGTTGGACCTCTGCTTATTTTGCAATACGTCTTTAGTACGGACTGAAAAATGTCCGATTTCGATGAGTTTGAGAAGCAGTTAAGCGAAAATCGGCAAGGTAAGTTTGGCTTTGAAGATCGGTGTATGCTCCCTGTTTTAGGGTAATAAAGTGGCCGGCGTGTCCTAGCGCCGAGGATGGTGCGGAGGGCACTTCTGCTGGTTCCGAAAAGAAAAGCGCGGCTGGGAAATCGGTGCCTTTTATCCGAGCGCTCGCCGATTCTGAAACCTGCCCGATTCTTCTTCTCCCAGCTGCCGCAGGATCCCCGAAAACTGACCGCTTTGGTAAATCAGTGACATTCTTTGCTTGGCATTGTTATAGAGATCGCTAGGCCTGCATCCATCAGTGCCCGGCGTACATAACATGGACATTTCAATGAAACGTTATTGGGGTGCACTCGATGTGAAAGCCTGCGGTTTTATTTATTTAATTATTTACCATTATACACTTGGATCATAAATTGTGACCCGCGTATTTTCATTCGCAGTAACACACTATGCATGGATGTTTGTTGCAAGCGTTATATTTTCAAGATCACGTTTAAAGTTTTATGCAAATAAAAACGACCGCGACCACTTGATTTAAAGTCCGCACTTAATAACAGTGTTAGTTACTTGGTTTTTAAATACTACGACGAGTTTTCTATATAATGATATGATTTTGTCTCTTTCCGATGCACAATAGCCTTTCCCTTGGGTCCGAAATGCTGGCCCTGTCATCCGTACAGAATAAGTCTTTCTCACACGATCGCCGTTTCTTCATGATGTATAGACTCTAAAAATCAGCCGCGTTCCCTGGAATCATAACAACTGCTTTTAGGTCGTTATTGCAAAGTCTTGCACCTGTATCTACCTTTACAGCGGATAGCAGTAACTAACAATGATGTACAGTTATATAACAATACACATATAACTTCATTAAAGTGCAGAGAATCCAGTAAACTGAATAAACTTAAGCCATACTAACGCAACTGAAATATACAACATGCGTTACAACGGAGTCGAAAGTAGGATTGATTTATGTACCTATCAAATGGCAATCTTGTCATATCAGCTCCTTATCACTAAATCACTAAAATGTCATTCGAAACGACCTGATTCGGCTAGACGAGCACTAAGTGCCGCCGTGTTTGATAAACTAGCAGTTCCAGTCATTCATATCTGCGCTCTGACTATGCCTGCGATTGCGGTAATTGGTTATTACCGATTTACGTAAGATGCATTGGCCGCTCCGTGTCTGTACTTTTGCAGCGGTGCATTACCGTAACGCTGTTATAACTGATGCATGAAGCTGATTCCTCGAGCAGCACCTGCGTTTAAATGCTTCACTGAAAACTGCACCTTCAGGGATTTATTTAAGCTTCTATATGAAGGACCTGCTGGGATAGAAAGGTGATATTTTATTGCTAGTTTAATAAAGTGCTGTCTGTCAGATTGAAACGATATTAATTACCCATCCATCGTCCAACCAGTTATCTTAGTCAGGCTCCCCTGGAGCCTATTCCAGGCAAATTCCCCATACAGAGAGCAGAGGCAAAATTCAGGCCTCCAGACTCGGAGGCGTGAGGCAACTGTACTCACCACTGTGCTCCTATATCATTAATTAGTCTGGTTATGTTTTTATTGTTTCACAACAGACTGACATTCAAGGGGATGTCCTTGTGCCCTTGAAATTATTAGCCATTGAGAGATGGGTGTGTTTGTTTCAGGAGGGTGTGATTGAATATGTGAATTGAATGGAGGTGCTTCATTCTGGTGAGGAAACTGGGGAGTTAGACCCCGTACCACATCTTGGTCTCCGTAAGTGACTTTTAAGGCATAGCGCTGGGTCAGTCAGCATCCAGCACCCCAGGGAAGTTGGTAATATGATTACTCTGTGACTCATGGGCTTCAAACCCACAACCATCCGGACACACATTCATAATCCCTCTGAGTTACACATCTTGGATTTATCGAAATGGATGGTAGGGGGGCAGTCATGTCGCTCCGCCCACCGTCTCACTGGTACCACGGTGTCGTCCCCCAGAGCGGGAGAAGGAGCGACACAAGAAGCGTAGCCGCAGCCGGTCTCT
The DNA here is from genome assembly GCF_023856365.1 of Brienomyrus brachyistius. NCBI lineage: Eukaryota > Metazoa > Chordata > Actinopteri > Osteoglossiformes > Mormyridae > Brienomyrus > Brienomyrus brachyistius. The sequence continues at coordinate 106,709 of NW_026042404.1, read as the reverse complement.
GAGCCGTGGCGAGAAGCACCGCCGCTGGAGCAAGGACTCCAGGGGGCGGAGTCACGAGAAGCGCAGCAGCAGCCGCGACCGCAAGGGTCGTGACCGACGGAGCAGCTCACGCGAGCACAAGAAGCACAGGTACCCCCCCTCACGGTCCCGGTTACAGGCACTGAAGCTGATATCTAGCATGGTTTGAGGCCTCTTAACAAGTTTCTTTCACAATCAACCAATTGGTTTCTTCGTGGTGGGAAGGGGGACTGTACCCATATTAAATTTTAACTGGCGTATATAAGTAGCCCCCGCCATAGCGATGGGACCTCAAAGCCAGCCTAAAAAGTGGCGCATGGTCACACCCTCATGACCTTAAACTGCCTGCGATCCAAAGTTAAATGTAAACATTCTGCCATCTGTTTGTTTTTGCCAGATTCTGAGTGTTTACACTGTATTGTTTGGGGAAAACAACCTTCTGTTTTGTGTTTGGGCAGCTACTCTCCTCGGAGAAGCCGTAAGAAAAGGACATACAAGTACTGGGATGTTCCCCCTCCGGGATTCGAGCACATCACCCCCATGCAGTACAAGGCAATGCAAGGTTTGGATGCGACGCTTCCATGTGTGCTAGTTCAGTATTGCAAGGTTATGGTATATTGGTTGCAATGAAAGCATTTATTCTGGAGTGCCCTCCTCCCCCCTGCTGGTCAAAGAGGGAATAACACTTGGGATGATTTCAGACAGTGTGAAGAGAGCTTAAACCTAGGGGTTAGAAGCAAATGAAGGCGACGATCCGGATGTTCTGGCCGTCCCTGGTTGGGGTCTTGAAGCCCTTTCTCCTCCCCACAGCTGCAGGGCAGATCCCCACGATAGCTTTACTGGCAACATCCACCACCAGCGGCGTGGCAGTGACGCCCACCCAGGTGCCGATGGTCGGCAGCCAGATGACCCGGCAGGCCAGGCGGCTTTATGTCGGCAACATCCCCTTCGGCCTGACGGAGGTGAGTCCAGGCAAAGTCCCGCGTTGCCTTCTGTCATGCATACTGGTGTCATGTGTAGCTCAGTGAGTTAGGACACTGAGCCGGTCACAAGAAGGTTGTTGGTTCAAATCCCTTGGGCAGCAGAGTGATTTCACCATTGGGCCCCCGAGCGCAGCCCTTAAGCACTATTTGCTCTAGGAACTGTCTGGTCCTGCTTCTTCAATGAAATGTATGTTGCTTTGGATGAAAGTGTCCGCAAAATAAATAGATAAATGTACTAGACTTGTCAGTCATTTTTTTTCTCGTTTGCCTGTTTTGATGTCTTCAGACGTCTGCCTGTCTTCATTCAGTGTGTCTGCCTGTCTTTTTAGGAGGCCATGGCGGATTTCTTCAATACCCAGATGCGATTGGCTGGCTTATGTCAAGGTCCCACCAATCCCGTCCTCGCTGTTCAGATAAACCAGGACAAGAACTTTGCCTTCCTTGAAGTAAGAGTCTTTCCTGCCTAATGGCTGCTGTGTCCAGGCGGAGACCGCAGCCTTCCCTGATTAACGACGTTCTTCGTTCTGCCCTAGTTTCGGTCCGTGGATGAGACCACGCAGGCAATGGCCTTCGACGGCATCATTTTCCAGGGTCAGTCGTTAAAAATCAGGCGGCCCCACGACTATCGCCCCCTGCCTGGCATCTCAGAGCAGCCCGCCTTCCACGTACCAGGTCCGTTTTGCTTGTCGCCGTCATAACCTTAATCTTTATTTACCTTTGAAGAGCCGATCGGCAAGGCCAGTTTTTTGTACTCGTTACGGACTGACTGTCCTTCGCAAGCTGCGGATGTCTTGTCATATAAAGAGGGAGACTTTCACTTTTATTTACTTAATGTTGTAAATATTTAGCAGACAGTTTTATCCAAAGTGAAGAATGTTTTTTTTTTTTTTTTTTTTTTTGAGAAATCAGGGTCAGCCTGTCCCTAGAGCAAACTCGCCGGCCCAGTGGTGTGATCACCAGTGATGTGAACCAGTGATCTTCTGATGATAACGCTGGCATCCTAACCAGCTGAGCCACACACACACACACACAGCTCAGTCACTCACTTCTTACTGTTAACATAGGGGTGTTGTGTGGCTCTGTGATGTTTGCCCATGAAAAGAAGGTTGCTGGTTGGCAGGGTTGGCAGAGTGATTTCACCACTGGGCCCTTGAGCAAGGACCCTAACCCCCAAATTGTTCTAGGGTTGCTGGCTCCTATTCTAGTTAAAAATTCTGGACACACCTACTGAAAATGACTTGTTTTTCAGCAAGATAATGACCCAAAGCCCACCTTGAAGGTTATGCAAGTAGCTTATTACCTTGTGAACTAGGAAAGAGATGGTCCCCACAGCCCCCCAACCTAAACTCTATAGAGCTGGTTTGGGATCAGTTGGATGAGAGTAAGAGTAAGGTAGCCAGCTTGCGCGCAGAACTTGTGGAAACTCGAGGACTGTTGGAGAAACGGTCCAGGTGGGTACATATGTTAGCTGGTTGAGTCCGCAATGCTGTCATCGAAGCCAATGGCTCCTATTTTGAAGAGACAAAAATTTTGTCTTTGCAGTACTTCATATGCATAACTTCCATGCCCAAAGGCCTTTTACTATAAGGTGAATAACAGCTAAAATAGAGACAAATGCATTAAGAGCAGGTGTGTCCATACTTTTGACTGGTGCTGCATGTGTCAGCATCTCCCATGGAGAGCAAGATGGGAGAGACAAAAAACAGTCGTCAAACTGCCCCAGTATTTAGGTATTTTTTTGCTGGAGTTACATTTATCTGATATTATATAGGAGATAACGACGTCATACTGATTTGAAGTTGGCTGATTTCACTCGCGCCGTTTGCTCGTGGTCATTATCCGGCATGTTGACGGTTTGCTGTGATCGGCCGGCTTTGGGCGCCGTGCCGCTCTGTCTGCAGGGGTCGTCTCCACCGTGGTTCCAGACTCGCCACACAAGCTCTTTGTCGGAGGCCTGCCCAACTATCTCAGTGACGATCAGGTACCCCGCCCTCAGTCTCTGTCGCCGGGGAGCCGACCCACAACCCTCCTGTGTTTCTGTCCCACTGCTGCACGTGGAACTCAAGCAGGCATGCACACACACGCACACGCACACGCACGCACGCACGCACGCGCACGCACATACATACATAAAATAAACACTCGTCTCTGTGTAACTGATTAGTAGGAAAAGAAAGCCTGTCAAAGTTACCTCACCGCTTAAAATTCATTACAAGATACTGGGGGGTCAAATGTCAGCATCATGTTTAAAGCTAGCTGCTGAAAATAGCCGCACATTTGAGGTTTTTTTTTTTTTTTTTTAAAGATATTCATGGGATTTATTAAACATTTATTAGACATGTAGGTAATGAGTTGACAGTTACATTACGCTCATTGTTTATCCAGCTGTAAATTATGAAGATATTGAGACCCCGCTAATGTAAAAGGTACGTTTCCCAAAACCTCATGTTATCGACTTGCATAGTTGGAACCATTCAGTTGTTATCTAATGTTGTTAGCAAATAACCTTATTAGCAACAAAGGCTTTGGGAAACGTGCCTTACAGCTGGCGGCTTGCCAAACCAGTCACGTAGCCAGTCCCTGTGCTGCCTGTTGCTGGGTACCCTGGAATATTTGTATATCGGGTTAATTGCTGAGTGTTAGTCGGATGAATCAGCCGCGTCGTTTTGCTGCATGAAAATTTAAAATCGAGTCATCTGCGCGTCACCTAACTGACGAATACCTCCACATTGCCGTACACCTGTGTTTGCCCAATCCCAGTCCTCGGGGAACCGCCGACTGTCCACATTTTCGCTCCCTCCTAGCTCCCAGCCAATCAGGAACACCGAATACCTGGTACAGGTGTGCTGAGAGGAAGCAAAAACGTGGACTGACCGGGGGGGTACCCCCGAGGACTGGGCTGGGAAACACTACCATAGACTGTGCTTGAAATGTGGGGGAGATCGACCAAGTCCCCAAACGCTTCAGTATTCGCAGACGTGCCGTGTCTCACGTCCATGTCCGCACACTGAGAACGATGACTTCACATCCCGTTAACAGCGATGGGGAGCTGCGGAAGAATCGTTCCCTACATTGCTGTGTCGCTCGAAAGGCAGAAAATACTTCGGACCTTTTTCCCGGTGAACGATTATCAGCTTCACTGGAGTTTTCACATCGTGCCCCATGCCCTATTCTGTTATGACGTCAGTGATGGATAATATTACCATAACAACATGCACAGATGAGGTCGTCTTACTCTGAAAGTGTTGAAAGGGTCACATTTTAGACATTTTCTACTTCTCATTAGCATCTTTTATGATTTTTTTTTTTTCTTCCTATATCGCCACCCCACTGAAATCGGCCCATTATAGACATAATCCATACAGGCATTTAATAGTTTACCTATTTATTTTGCAAAAGTTAATCGCAAAACGTTTTGCGTCCACCCCTGCATTGTAACATTTTGAGCTCCGGTGTCCCACTCACTTTAGCCTAAACTGTTAAAAATGGCAAGACTCAGCCCACAAGATAGTGATCGCGGTTTCAGTGAAAGGTAAGTGAGAAGTGCAGTCAGTTTGTTTTTCTTTGATTTTTTTCCTCCTTTTCGGATTGTCATCGTAATCTTTCTTATCCAGTGTGAGTCACATGTAATCCAAGTCAAGAGGAAGGCTGTACCAAAGCAGCACTGGGGGGAGAGAGTTTGAATCCAGCAGAACTGTTAATGTATTTCACGTCAAAGCCAGTAAATGTGCCATAGACAGGTGAAATGGAAACCGCTGCTTGTATCCTGGTGTTTACATTTTTTTTGCAGTCCCTGCTACCGCTTTGATACTTACAGCTCTTTCATTTTTGTTCCCCACTTTGTCCCCAGCTAGGGGCCTGTAAGATCGTTAAGTCTTCGCTCATAATTTGTTCAGTAGTACTGACCTACTGCTGCCATGCCAACATGTAACACAAGGCAAGTAAGACATTCCGTCCCTCGCACGGATATCCTCCCTGTCGACGGCCTGCCCCTGTGGGGGGGCTCTGTCCTGGAGTGCTCTTAAGCATATGGGGTCCTTTTTTTGGGGGTTGAAGGCTGGGGAGAGACTTATTATGCTGATCACAGGGTATAAATTTGATTTTTTATTTTTTTTGCCCCTAAGAGAAGGTAGGAGGTAGCGCCCTCTTGTGGCTGCCAGTGTCCCAGGTGACTCCTTTCTGAAGTCAGTGGTTAATGCGGCTTTACAGTAGATTCCTGTAGAATAAGTGAGGAATGATGTTAGCAGAGCTATTTCGTCCTGTTTGGCTTCAAGCCGTGGCCCCTTTAGCAGGACCCTGTGGCGGCTCTTAGCTTTACCTGTGAGTTTATCTCCTGTAGGCTTTGTCCCTCTAATTAACTGCACCAATGTGGTTCTTGGTTTTAAGAACAGGAAGTCAGTGATTCGGCTGGGTTTGTGTTCTGCCGAGTCGCCCCCCCCCCTCCACATTGTATACATGGAACACTTAACATATAATTAGCTGTTTTTATTTAGTTTTTTTTTTATATACCATCTAGCTTAATTATTGTGGCCCTTAAAATCAGATGCAACTCGGTCCATATTTCAAAATTCGTAGTTGGAATTATCAGAGAACTTGATTAGGAATTCAGTTGTGTTGTATATGCTGTAGGATGGGGGGGGGGGAATCTGTGTTATCATTCATTGACAAGAATCAAAATAGTTACTTTTGTACGCTCCCAGTAAGTAAGTCATGCAGAAAGGGCACAGGGGGCTTTGAGCTCTAGTGTTGCACCGTAATGTCGAGCCACTTGTCATAAAGCCATTTTCCTGATGTCTTCACTGTTTCCTCATGTCGTTTTGCAAAGTTTAACATGCTGCTTCTCCCACAGTTAAGATTAGCATTTCTAGCGAGGCGCCGTGCCTGGACTGTCGGGCTAATCGCCCCCCCGCGTCTCCTCCTCTTGCCCAGGTGAAGGAACTCTTGACGTCGTTCGGACCTCTTAAGGCCTTCAACCTTGTGAAGGACAGTGCCACGTCACTGTCTAAGGGTTATGCTTTCTGTGAATACGTGGACATCAGTGCCACTGACCAGGTGCGTGAGGTGGGGCAGCAGCTGGAAGGTCTGGGGTGACTCGGGGCTTCCGGATGGAATTGCTGACGCTTGTGTGGGATGCATCCCGCAGGCCGTGGCTGGACTCAATGGCATGCAGCTCGGAGACAAGAAGCTCATCGTCCAGCGGGCAAGCGTGGGGGCTAAGAATGCCAACGCTGTGAGTATTTGCCCTCGGCTGCCGCCTTTCTGATGTCCTAAACCCAACTTGGTTCCTGGGTGCCTCCCAGGAAGCTTAATGCCCCTATTTCTTGGGTTTATTTGGGTCCATGTAAATTTCTCGCTGTTACTCGAGACGATTGGACGATCAGGGGGTATCTGACACTCTTGTCGCCCCCCGGGACAGACGGCCATCATCGAGACGCCGGTGACGCTGCAGGTTCCAGGGCTGCAGCGGCTGCAGAGCTCCGGCATGCCCACGGAGGTGCTGTGCCTCCTCAACATGGTCATGCCCGAGGAGCTGGTGGACGACGAGGACTACGAGGAGATCCTGGAGGACATCCGGGAGGAGTGTTGCAAGTACGGCAACGTGCGCTCCATCGAGATTCCGCGGCCCGTCGATAGCGTGGAGGTGCCTGGCTGTGGCAAGGTGGGACCCGTACTCTCCTGTACCAGTGGCAAAAAGAAGACCTCTGTAGGCACTAAACACAGGCTCATGGGAGCATTTCTTGCACAAAAGTGTTTTGAAAACGGAATAATTTTTTGTGTAAGAAAAACAATCTGATTGGTTCAGATAGACGACGGACGATCTGATTGGTTCAGATAGGCGACGGACAATCTGATTGGTTCAGATAGGCGACGGACAATCTGATTGGTTCAGATAGGCGACGGACAATCTGATTGGTTCAGATAGGCGACGGACAATCTGATTGGCTCAGATAGGCGACGGACAATCTGATTGGCTCAGATAGGCGACGGACAATCTGATTGGCTCAGATAGGCGACGGACAATCTGATTGGCTCAGATAGGCGACGGACAATCTGATTGGCTCAGATAGGCGACGGACAATCTGATTGGCTCAGATAGGCGACGGACAATCTGATTGGCTCAGATAGGCGACGGACAATCTGATTGGCTCAGATAGGCGACGGACAATCTGATTGGCTCAGATAGGCGACGGACAATCTGATTGGCTCAGATAGGCGACGGACAATCTGATTGGCTCAGATAGGCGACGGACAATCTGATTGGCTCAGATAGGCGACGGACAATCTGATTGGCTCAGATAGGCGACGGACAATCTGATTGGCTCAGATAGGCGACGGACAATCTGATTGGCTCAGATAGGCGACGGACAATCTGATTGGCTCAGATAGGCGACGGACAATCTGATTGGCTCAGATAGGCGACGGACAATCTGATTGGCTCAGATAGGCGACGGACAATCTGATTGGCTCAGATAGGCGACGGACAATCTGATTGGCTCAGATAGGCGACGGACAATCTGATTGGCTCAGATAGGCGACGGACAATCTGATTGGCTCAGATAGGCGACGGACAATCTGATTGGCTCAGATAGGCGACGGACAATCTGATTGGCTCAGATAGGCGACGGACAATCTGATTGGCTCAGATAGGCGACGGACAATCTGATTGGCTCAGATAGGCGACGGACAATCTGATTGGCTCAGATAGGCGACGGACAATCTGATTGGCTCAGATAGGCGACGGACAATCTGATTGGCTCAGATAGGCGACGGACAATCTGATTGGCTCAGATAGGCGACGGACAATCTGATTGGCTCAGATAGGCGACGGACAATCTGATTGGCTCAGATAGGCGACGGACAATCTGATTGGCTCAGATAGGCGACGGACAATCTGATTGGCTCAGATAGGCGACGGACAATCTGATTGGCTCAGATAGGCGACGGACAATCTGATTGGCTCAGATAGGCGACGGACAATCTGATTGGCTCAGATAGGCGACGGACAATCTGATTGGCTCAGATAGGCGACGGACAATCTGATTGGCTCAGATAGGCGACGGACAATCTGATTGGCTCAGATAGGCGACGGACAATCTGATTGGCTCAGATAGGCGACGGACAATCTGATTGGCTCAGATAGGCGACGGACAATCTGATTGGCTCAGATAGGCGACGGACAATCTGATTGGCTCAGATAGGCGACGGACAATCTGATTGGCTCAGATAGGCGACGGACAATCTGATTGGCTCAGATAGGCGACGGACAATCTGATTGGCTCAGATAGGCGACGGACAATCTGATTGGCTCAGATAGGCGACGGACAATCTGATTGGCTCAGATAGGCGACGGACAATCTGATTGGCTCAGATAGGCGACGGACAATCTGATTGGCTCAGATAGGCGACGGACAATCTGATTGGCTCAGATAGGCGACGGACAATCTGATTGGCTCAGATAGGCGACGGACAATCTGATTGGCTCAGATAGGCGACGGACAATCTGATTGGCTCAGATAGGCGACGGACAATCTGATTGGCTCAGATAGGCGACGGACAATCTGATTGGCTCAGATAGGCGACGGACAATCTGATTGGCTCAGATAGGCGACGGACAATCTGATTGGCTCAGATAGGCGACGGACAATCTGATTGGCTCAGATAGGCGACGGACAATCTGATTGGCTCAGATAGGCGACGGACAATCTGATTGGCTCAGATAGGCGACGGACAATCTGATTGGCTCAGATAGGCGACGGACAATCTGATTGGCTCAGATAGGCGACGGACAATCTGATTGGCTCAGATAGGCGACGGACAATCTGATTGGCTCAGATAGGCGACGGACAATCTGATTGGCTCAGATAGGCGACGGACAATCTGATTGGCTCAGATAGGCGACGGACAATCTGCCAATCAGATTGTCCGTCGCCTATCTGAACCAATCAGATTGTCCGTCGCCTATCTGAACCAATCAGATTGTCCGTCGCCTATCTGAACCAATCAGATTGTCCGTCGCCTATCTGAACCAATCAGATTGTCCGTCGTCTATCTGAGCCAATCAGATTGTCCGTCGCCTATCTGAGCCAATCAGATTGTCCGTCGCCTATCTGAGCCAATCAGATTGTCCGTCGCCTATCTGAGCCAATCAGATTGTCCGTCGCCTATCTGAGCCAATCAGATTGTCCGTCGCCTATCTGAGCCAATCAGATTGTCCGTCGCCTATCTGAGCCAATCAGATTGTCCGTCGCCTATCTGAACCAATCAGATCGTCCGTCGCCTATCTGAACCAATCAGATCGTCCGTCGCCTATCTGAGCCAATCAGATCGTCCGTCGCCTATCTGAGCCAATCAGATCGTCCGTCGCCTATCTGAGCCAATCAGATCGTCCGTCGCCTAGCTGAGCCAATCAGATTGTCCGTCGCCTATCTGAGCCAATCAGATTGTCCGTCGCCTATCTGAGCCAATCAGATTGTCCGTCGCCTATCTGAGCCAATCAGATCGTCCGTCGCCTATCTGAGCCAATCAGATCGTCCGTCGCCTATCTGAGCCAATCAGATCGTCCGTCGCCTATCTGAGCCAATCAGATCGTCCGTCGCCTATCTGAGCCAATCAGATCGTCCGTCGCCTATCTGAGCCAATCAGATCGTCCGTCGCCTATCTGAGCCAATCAGATCGTCCGTCGCCTATCTGAGCCAATCAGATCGTCCGTCGCCTATCTGAGCCAATCAGATCGTCCGTCGCCTATCTGAGCCAATCAGATCGTCCGTCGCCTATCTGAGCCAATCAGATCGTCCGTCGCCTATCTGAGCCAATCAGATCGTCCGTCGCCTATCTGAGCCAATCAGATTGTCCGTCGCCTATCTGAGCCAATCAGATTGTCCGTCGCCTATCTGAGCCAATCAGATTGTCCGTCGCCTATCTGAGCCAATCAGATTGTCCGTCGCCTATCTGAGCCAATCAGATTGTCCGTCGCCTATCTGAGCCAATCAGATTGTCCGTCGCCTATCTGAGCCAATCAGATTGTCCGTCGCCTATCTGAGCCAATCAGATTGTCCGTCGCCTATCTGAGCCAATCAGATTGTCCGTCGCCTATCTGAGCCAATCAGATTGTCCGTCGCCTATCTGAGCCAATCAGATTGTCCGTCGCCTATCTGAACCAATCAGATTGTCCGTCGCCTATCTGAGCCAATCAGATTGTCCGTCGCCTATCTGAGCCAATCAGATTGTCCGTCGCCTATCTGAGCCAATCAGATTGTCCGTCGCCTATCTGAGCCAATCAGATTGTCCGTCGCCTATCTGAGCCAGATTGTCCGTCGCCTATCTGAGCCAATCAGATTGTCCGTCGCCTATCTGAGCCAATCAGATTGTCCGTCGCCTATCTGAGCCAATCAGATTGTCCGTCGCCTATCTGAGCCAATCAGATTGTCCGTCGCCTATCTGAGCCAATCAGATTGTCCGTCGCCTATCTGAGCCAATCAGATTGTCCGTCGCCTATCTGAGCCAATCAGATTGTCCGTCGCCTATCTGAGCCAATCAGATTGTCCGTCGCCTATCTGAGCCAATCAGATTGTCCGTCGCCTATCTGAGCCAATCAGATTGTCCGTCGCCTATCTGAGCCAATCAGATCGTCCGTCGCCTATCTGAGCCAATCAGATCGTCCGTCGCCTATCTGAGCCAATCAGATCGTCCGTCGCCTATCTGAGCCAATCAGATCGTCCGTCGCCTATCTGAGCCAATCAGATCGTCCGTCGCCTATCTGAGCCAATCAGATCGTCCGTCGCCTATCTGAGCCAATCAGATCGTCCGTCGCCTATCTGAGCCAATCAGATCGTCCGTCGCCTATCTGAGCCAATCAGATCGTCCGTCGCCTATCTGAGCCAATCAGATCGTCCGTCGCCTATCTGAGCCAATCAGATCGTCCGTCGCCTAGCTGAGCCAATCAGATCGTCCGTCGCCTAGCTGAGCCAATCAGATCGTCCGTCGCCTATCTGAGCCAATCAGATCGTCCGTCGCCTATCTGAGCCAATCAGATCGTCCGTCGCCTATCTGAGCCAATCAGATCGTCCGTCGCCTATCTGAGCCAATCAGATCGTCCGTCGCCTATCTGAGCCAATCAGATCGTCCGTCGCCTATCTGAGCCAATCAGATCGTCCGTCGCCTATCTGAGCCAATCAGATCGTCCGTCGCCTATCTGAGCCAATCAGATCGTCCGTCGCCTATCTGAGCCAATCAGATCGTCCGTCGCCTATCTGAGCCAATCAGATCGTCCGTCGCCTATCTGAGCCAATCAGATCGTCCGTCGCCTATCTGAGCCAATCAGATCGTCCGTCGCCTATCTGAGCCAATCAGATCGTCCGTCGCCTATCTGAGCCAATCAGATCGTCCGTCGCCTATCTGAGCCAATCAGATCGTCCGTCGCCTATCTGAGCCAATCAGATCGTCCGTCGCCTGTCTGAGCCAATCAGATCGTCCGTCGCCTGTCTGAGCCAATCAGATCGTCCGTCGCCTGTCTGAGCCAATCAGATCGTCCGTCGCCTGTCTGAGCCAATCAGATCGTCCGTCGCCTGTCTGAGCCAATCAGATCGTCCGTCGCCTGTCTGAGCCAATCAGATCGTCCGTCGCCTATCTGAGCCAATCAGATTGTCCGTCGCCTATCTGAGCCAATCAGATTGTCCGTCGCGTATCTGAGCCAATCAGATTGTCCGTCGCCTATCTGAGCCAATCAGATTGTCCGTCGCCTATCTGAGCCAATCAGATTGTCCGTCGCCTATCTGAGCCAATCAGATTGTCCGTCGCCTATCTGAGCCAATCAGATTGTCCGTCGCCTATCTGAGCCAATCAGATTGTCCGTCGCCTATCTGAGCCAATCAGATTGTCCGTCGCCTATCTGAGCCAATCAGATTGTCCGTCGCCTATCTGAGCCAATCAGATTGTCCGTCGCCTATCTGAGCCAATCAGATTGTCCGTCGCCTATCTGAGCCAATCAGATTGTCCGTCGCCTATCTGAGCCAATCAGATTGTCCGTCGCCTATCTGAGCCAATCAGATTGTCCGTCGCCTATCTGAGCCAATCAGATTGTCCGTCGCCTATCTGAGCCAATCAGATTGTCCGTCGCCTATCTGAGCCAATCAGATTGTCCGTCGCCTATCTGAGCCAATCAGATTGTCCGTCGCCTATCTGAGCCAATCAGATTGTCCGTCGCCTATCTGAGCCAATCAGATTGTCCGTCGCCTATCTGAGCCAATCAGATTGTCCGTCGCCTATCTGAGCCAATCAGATTGTCCGTCGCCTATCTGAGCCAATCAGATTGTCCGTCGCCTATCTGAGCCAATCAGATTGTCCGTCGCCTATCTGAGCCAATCAGATTGTCCGTCGCCTATCTGAGCCAATCAGATTGTCCGTCGCCTATCTGAGCCAATCAGATTGTCCGTCGCCTATCTGAGCCAATCAGATTGTCCGTCGCCTATCTGAGCCAATCAGATTGTCCGTCGCCTATCTGAGCCAATCAGATTGTCCGTCGCCTATCTGAGCCAATCAGATTGTCCGTCGCCTATCTGAGCCAATCAGATTGTCCGTCGCCTATCTGAGCCAATCAGATTGTCCGTCGCCTATCTGAGCCAATCAGATTGTCCGTCGCCTATCTGAGCCAATCAGATTGTCCGTCGCCTATCTGAGCCAATCAGATTGTCCGTCGCCTATCTGAGCCAATCAGATTGTCCGTCGCCTATCTGAGCCAATCAGATTGTCCGTCGCCTATCTGAGCCAATCAGATTGTCCGTCGCCTATCTGAGCCAATCAGATTGTCCGTCGCCTATCTGAGCCAATCAGATTGTCCGTCGCCTATCTGAGCCAATCAGATTGTCCGTCGCCTATCTGAGCCAATCAGATTGTCCGTCGCCTATCTGAGCCAATCAGATTGTCCGTCGCCTATCTGAGCCAATCAGATTGTCCGTCGCCTATCTGAGCCAATCAGATTGTCCGTCGCCTATCTGAGCCAATCAGATTGTCCGTCGCCTATCTGAACCAATTTTTTGTGTTTGTGAAAACGGGTCTTTAATCGGGGAAACGGAGCGGGTAGAGCAGGACGGAACGCAGGCATTGACAAACTACAATGACGGACAGGGCAAACAGGTAAGACCAGGACTTAAAATAGGTCATGACTAATCAAAGTAATCGGGCAAAGCAGGAGACGATCAGGGAAGCACACGTGGGTAATCAGGGGGCGTGGCACACACGAGGAGCGGACAAGCCGGGCATATATGTATATCTATATAAAACCTCATTAATGAGGGACAGGGAACAGAACGGACAGACAGAACTGGCACAGGGGAAGGAGCCAGGACAAGACTTGACATAAGACAGGAAAGGCAGAGAAACAGATCAGAAAGGGGGACACGGAGGGAACAGGCAGGACAAAAGGACCGGGAGTGAACGAAGGGAACATCGGGGAAAGAGGAGCAGAAGCCAGAGGGACGAGGGACAAAGAGAGGAGGGACAGAGACAGGAGGAACAAAGCGAGGGGGAGCAGAGGCAGGAGGGACAAAGACGGGAGGCCAGGGAGAGAAGGAGGGGGAACCAAGAGGAGCCCGAGGGAGACCCAGCGGGCGACGGGAGGCAGCCGGAAGGGCTGCAGGCGGCCGGAGCCGGAGGGGCCGAGGAGATGGGGTGAGGGACAGACGCAGGGACGAAGGAGGGAGTCGGAGGGGAGACCAGGGAAGGGGACGAAGGAGCTGGAAGGGACCCTGGCGAGGGCAAGGAGAGAGGGGGAGCCGCAGCAGACGGCGACGTCCTCCGACACGCCAGAGCGGGAGGACCAGCAGGCGAATGAGGAGCCGCCGTCGGGGGGCCCGCAGGCAACCGATAAGACGCCGGAGGAGGGACCGAGGCAGGGCGACGAGGCCGCGGAGGGGGACCCGCAGACGACAGCCGACCCGGAGGGCCAGGACCCGCAGGCGCCGACCAAGCCCTAGCGCCGGCGAGGGAGGGCGAGCCAGGGGGCTGGGCGGGTGGGACCCCAGCCGTGCGTCTGTGTCCTCTCCCCTTATGGGACACAGACATAAGGACCCGTGGCCGGGGTCGGGCTCGTCGGGGTGAGGGTACCAGAGTCACAGGGGGAGAAGGGACTGGAGTGGGGCCAGGGACTGGAGCTGCAGGCTGCAGAGGGGGCGCCTGCCCGGGAGCTGCAGGCAGGGAAAGCGCCTCGGACGTGGGCGCGGTAGCTGCAGGCAGCGGAGACGGCTGCTCGGGCTCTGGGGCCGCAGGGGGCACTTATTTTATTATATAAAATAAGTGTCACACAACCGGGGTGACATGCCTTGCCTGCTTGTGGGATGAGGAAGACTCAGGGACTGGAAATGGGATTAAAACTGAAGATGTGCTCATTCCTTTGTGTATTTACAAATTTTCCTTCCGTCAGACATGAGGAGTTTGCTGCTATATTTGGCACTAATAGAGATTCTGATGCTGCTATTTTTATTGTCTATTAGTTTGTTATTATTTACAAGTTCTGTTGTGTTTTTGCATTTTTCTCTTCTGGTTAATTAACTGCTGTCTGATTGCTGTGAAGTATGAGTGTGGTGAGTAAGACTCAGGGACTGGAAGTGGGATTACAACTGAAGATAACATGCTTATTCCTTTTTGTATTGTTTACAAATTTCCTTCCGTCAAACATGAGGAGTTTGCTGCTATATTGTGCACTAACAGAGATTCTGATGCTGCTATTTTTATTGTTTATAAATGTGTTATTGTTTCCAAGTTGAGTATTCAATAAATGCTAAATTGAGAAATTTTGTGTATCGTTTGTTATTATTAGTGTGATATTTTACCATGCAAATAGAGGGGAAAACGTCCAATTATCGGCCAAAAAAAATCAGCAGCATATATCGGCCATCGCCTGACCCTGACTCCTAAATATCGGCATCGGCTATTGAAAAACCCATATCGGTCGACCTCTAGTAACAGTACATTCTGTCCAATTCATCCATCGAGTTAAGTCACACACCCACTTGAGGGGGCACTCCGGCAGACGTGAGGATGGGGATGTTCTTTCCGCTATAACATCCACTGCAGAAGTACATCTCGCTCCTGTTCACAGGGCTTACTTCAATGATGAAGCAGGGCTGGTTGTCTGGACAAGTGAAGTTGTCCTGCTGCTGGGTCTCGGTGCCGTTTTTCCACCTAAGCTTGAAGGTGGAAATGTGTTCCAACTTGGTCCCTGGGACTGCAGCATAGCCAAACATCGCGAGCAGCGTCGGCCACACCCACCACCAGAACCATCACACCGTCCTATACACATAAAGAAGAACTAAAACATAGAGTGTTGTGACAATCTATGCGTTAATGTTTGGCAGCATAGGTGATTCGTTAAAATTATACCGAAGAATGGAAAATGTGATATTTAGAATATTTTTTACCATTTAGTAGCTAATTTAAGCACTTACCCAATGCCTCAATTTGTTTTAGGTCAGTAATGTCTGAGCCAAAAGAATGAATGTATGAATTTAATACAATTCACCCACTCCCACCCACACACAAATCTGAAATTCAATTTATTAAGACACTTCTTAAACATTAGTGCATTAACAAAAAAGGAAAATCTTAAGAGATTCAGTAGGATTTTCTATGTTAGACTTAAGTTAATAGTTCAATAGTTTTTATATATTTCAGTATACCAATTTGACTTTAATGTTGAAACAGATGCTAAAACATGGAATAATTTCATAACTAGAGAAACATGTTATTCACAAACACTAGCAAAGGTAGCTTATAGTTAAACTTACTTAAGTCAGCAAGTCAGGCTACAGTGTGTAAGAATTGTCGTAAACGATAATTTGTCTCAGTCTTACATGACAGAATAAGTAAACAGAAAATATAAAATGGCTGAAACAGCATCATTAACGCCAGCTACAGTAGAGGCGCAGAAAAGGTGTCATGACTGAAGTATTCCCAAACTTTGGAAGACCGCATGCGAGCCTTTTTTGCCGCGTGTTTCTCCAGAGGCTCCGGAGCTCCGCTGGTTGACGCAGCCAAGTTGGCTCATGTGCAGGGGGACAAGCGGCAAATTTCTTTTTTGCAGGGTGGTAGGTGATGTCTCATTAATATTTCTGAGAGAAGTGCTACATGATTGGCCAGTGCATGCCTTACAAAATGGTGCGGCACTGCATCCAAGCCTGCGGCACTCAGAGTCACAAATACAGTGGAAACCATTTGTAGTAATTACGTCTGTCTGGCTGATTTCCAACTAATTGATATTTGTATATTTATTACATGAATATAAGGTAATATAAGGTAATAGAAGAGGTATTTAATGGTTTTCCGTCTGAGGAATTTGCAAAAAACTGCAGTGCATGATGGGTCGGATCTAAAGGCTGCCTAACGTCCTCATCTGTAGGACGACTTACATCAAGACTAGGAAGGTGCATAATGTTCATGCCTGGTTGCGTTTGTTGGTCCAGAAAGTAATTCAATTTCGCCATGTAGGTTACGTTCTTAAAAACTGCTTGGAATATAGCCCGATTATATGCTGTGGGCCTTTTAATTTCTTTGTTTACCAGGTAGGCTACCTTCTTTAAACTGCGTTTTGTTAGACTACATATTTAGGGAGGTCTTTATAAATTTATTGTAGTCTTTATAAATATGTACATAGTTTAGCCTAACCCAGCCACTTAAGGGAGCAAGCCAGCTCAACTAGGTGTCGGTCCCAAGCCCGGATTAATGGGGAGGGTTGGCGTCAAGAAATAAAGAGACTGTATCTTCACTGCATGACTGATGTCAAAATGTGTGAAATATGTGGTTGTATAAATAAATTCATTAAAGTAGGTTAATGATTCTGTGCTGTCTAAATTGTATAGAAAATTTCTACATATAGCCAAACAAATCTCCTCCTGTTTGAAAAGGCATAGAAAAAGCAATTTAGCCACTAAAACTTTACAGTTTTTGTGAGGGACAGTCGAATTCTCTCGTTAAGTTTTTTGTGATCCTGCACCTACACTTTGCCGGCCCCAGGAGGATGGGCTCCCCCTTTGAGTTTTTGAGTTTGGTCCCTCCCAAGGTTTCTTCCTTCTTGGGAGTTTTTCCATGCTATCGGCGCCTATGGCTTACTCACTGGGGGCTTTGGGTGGGCATGATATAAAGCAAAGCATTTTCCCTTCCAGTTTCCTCCTCTGGTCCACATTGCAGGACCATCAGCCATCAGAAACAGCCCAGACAGTCTCCTTCAGCTTCTTTAGTGTCCTTGGAAGCCAAGGCAGTTTTAGATCTGAGAGGAGGTTTATCAGAAGGACACATATTACGTCGTTTGTCCTGAAATGTAACATGGGGAGGAAAAGTTAAGCGGTTTAGTCAGATTGGAGTCGTTTATTCAGCAGTGGCAGCGCCAGTGACTTAATGCTACAGGTGCTATAGGGGAGTGAGATTATTTAGAGCGGGTGCTTTAGCTTTTCAGCTTATGTAGATGCTGTATAGAAGCACACAGCACGATAAGCTACAGCATGGATAAAATATGATAAAATATGAAATTCTAACGTCTAGCTCACAGAGCCTCTATGTGTACTTTGAAGAAAAAATACACTACAAGTATGCTATAAAAACCGCAAAAATGTCTTACACA
Organism: Brienomyrus brachyistius; assembly: GCF_023856365.1. Lineage (NCBI taxonomy): Eukaryota > Metazoa > Chordata > Actinopteri > Osteoglossiformes > Mormyridae > Brienomyrus > Brienomyrus brachyistius. The sequence goes on along the minus strand of NW_026042404.1, from coordinate 89,099 downwards.
ATATACAGATTTTACAGATAGTTAAAGAAAAAATGAAACCAATATTTTGGGGGTGCTGTGGGGGTACTATGGTCATTGGAGGAGGAGCTAGAGCCCCCCCCCCAAGCTTTTCCCTGGTGCTGCCACTGTTGTTCAGATTAAAAGTAACCTTGTCATTAATAAACAGTACTCTGATCAAATTTTTGCATGTACAAACACAATCAAAGTTTAACCACATGTTTAGACACAATTCACACACCTGTTACATTTCCATAATGCTAAGACTCTCTACACTTACTTCATCCACTTTCTTGTTTGGTACACAGTCAATTGATGGATGTGTAAGATTATTACCAGACCGTCTGCTGCAAACTCTACAGTTAATGAATGGCTGCAAAAACACACAGACACACAAAAACAGTATTTAAAGAGTGGTGGGCAATAAATACAGTGAGAGAAGGTGTAGTAAAGATATATCTAAAGATTTAAGGCAGAGCTGCTGGACTGCAGGGTTTAATGACACAGAACAATTTTAGAGGAAAGAGCTTCCAAAGCAGGGTCACCTTAAGGCTATATTATACAAAGCAAGTTCATCTAAAAGTATGAACAACAAATCCCGTTTAACTGAACACTGCTCTGTATTAAAATACTGTCCTCCGATCAAGCTAAGTGGTCCTGTAGTTCACTATTTAAAGAGGTAAATTTAAAGGGTAATTCACACTGCGCATCTACCCTGCTCTGACCAGATTTAATTGCCCTTTCACCACAAAACACCACACTGCCATTTAAGGCTGATTTCAACTGCCTGGTAATCCAGCCTTTAAGCCTGTAAACCTACTAAAATTTGAGAATAAGGTGATGGAACTGGCTGTTTGAGGCCACCTATCTATTTGTTACTTTATTGTTGGCTAACTTTCCTCCGCAGGGCATCAAAAAAGTTAACATGAACCTAAATTAATTTGCTAACTGATATGTCCAATGCTCACAGTCACAGTGACTCTTTACTTACCCTCTTGTCCATGAAAATACAGTCAGCCCGATGGTCTGTTGCAGTTGACTTTGGACATTTTGTTGCTCTCAAGAGAATCTCAATGTCAATGTATTCACTGCTGATCTAAATCACATAAACACGTTATATACAAAATTGCCTACAACTGTTTTAAAGGCAATATAACAAACAATAATCACCCAAAAAATGGCAAACTGTCACAGACTTGACTGCAGCAGATTCAGAGAGAAACTGTGAGAAGGTAAAATTGACCAGGGCTGAGATATACAACCATCACTTTCATTGTGAAGAGACATTAAGCATCATATGCATTGAAATTAAAACATCAAAATCAATGTGATTCTCATTAGTTCAGCTTGCAGATGATGAAAGTTTCACACTTTTGTAAACACTTTCTCAGCAGTTACCTTCGGACGGCCCTGGATGTTATAGAAATTCATGTGCTGACGGGTTCCTTGATGAGCATTTTCGACTGCGAGTTTAATGGCCGTCTTGTAGAGTGCAGGGAGACTGTGGTAATCTTGCTGGGCCTCTGTGGAGATAAGCAGAGCTCCATAAGCCAAAACCAGAACCAGCAGGCGGGTCATCTTCCTCTCAGCTTTGAAGGGAGAAGCAGGACTGAGGACACTGATCTGTGGTCCCCTTATCCAGCACGTCCAGGGGCGTGTCCTTCACCCGAAACAAACAGACCTTTGAACAACATTGGAAAACTCTTCAGGATGAATCGAGGCAGGTGGTCAAGTGGGTTTATTGTTATTTCAGCAATATACACAGTACACAGTGAAAGGAAACATTGTTCCTCCTGGACCACGGTGCAAGACAAAGAAGAAAAACAGAAACAACACAAGATGACACAAGTGCGGGCAAGATAGAACTATACAGAGTGAAAGGAGCACAAACAGAGGGAGAAAGTGCAAGATAAACACAAGAGCAACAATACAATACTACAGGACAAGACAGCGCAGTCAAGAACACAGAGTGCAGCCAGAGCTAACCTGAATAGGGGCATCAAGGTTGCCAGGCAGGCAGAGAAACAGAAAATAGAGGTCTACTTCACATACAACAACCCACAGTGGGTGTGGCAGGGAATACAACACATTACAAACTTCAAAGGCAACAACACCGTCACTGTTAACAGCAACGCCCTTTTAGCAAAGGAGCTAAACAGCTTCTTTGCTCGTCTGGAGGAACACAGAGCAGACATAGCCACACTGCCCCCTCCCCCAATCTCCAGCACTCACAGACTCCCTCTGCAGGAACACCACGCGAGAAGGCACATTGCATCTCTAGGTGTGTGGAGTTTAAGACAAGGCAAGTGATGCTACGATAATATAATTCCTTGGTAAGACCCCACCTAGAATATTGTGTGCGGGTTTGGTTACCATACCTTAAGAAGGACATTGCTGCCTTGGAAAAGGTGCAACGTAGGGCAACGAGAATGATTCCTGGTCTTAGAGGAATGTCTAATGAGGAGAGGTTAGCTGAGCTGAATCTGTTTAGCCTCGAGCAAAGGAGACTAAGGGGGGACATAATCCAGGTGTTTAAGATTCTAACAGGTCTGGATGCTGTTCAGCCAAATGGCTATTTCAATGTTAGTTTAAATACCAGAACTCGTGGCCATAAGTGGAAATTAGCTGGAGAACATTTTAAAACGAATTTGATGAAGCATTTCTGTACACAGCGTGTAGTTAGAGTATGGAATAGTCTTCCTGTTATTGTAACACAAGCTAAAACCCTGGGTTCTTTTAAATCAGAGCTAGATAAGATTTTTGAGCTATTAGCTAAGTTCTCCTCAAAGGAGCTTGATGGGCCGAATGGCCTCCTCTCATTTGTAAATCTCTTTGGTTCTTATGAGTCAGCTTACAGAGATGAGGTCCAGAAACTGATAGGTTGGAGTTCAGCAAACAATTTGGCACTAAACAGCACAAAGACAAAGGAATCACTGACTTCAGGAAGGATGGAGGCGACACTGGCCTGCCTAGATGGATGGATGGATGTTTTTATTGACATTGTAAGTACAATGAGATTTAGTTTGGAACGCGCCAGCAGCTACACAGTATATTTACAATTATATAGATTGTGAGGCATAAAATAAGGTGTGAGTAATATAACATAACGACATAATATAAGTAATCATTAATTAATCATTACAGATGGTATGAGGTGTGAACCGCTAGGCTGCTATGGCATGTTTGGTATCAAACCGATGGAAAATCACTCCAGTTTCCAAATCTGGTCAGTGGTTACCACGAAAGTGAATATATCAAAAGTTACACCAGCCTAACGAAAATCATCAATACAAGGGAAATCACTCTGGTCATAAATCTCAAAAGGACTGATACAGACCCCCTTCCGAAAGCCCGCCAAATGGATGGTCAGCCATTGGTCCAGGAGTCGAATTCCTGGTCACTCCTATTCACGAACTTTACACTATAAAACCTGGCACCTCAGAACAAAGCCAGGAGAGGAGAAACAGAAGGGAGGAGAAAACAAAAGACCATCAGCACGAAGAGAGGCAGAGAACATCAGCCCAAGAGAAGAGAAGCCCACAAGAAGCCCTCCTGAAGCCTATCAGTGAAGACCCAGCTGGACAGAGAACTGCAACCAAGCCCAAGCTTCACCAGGAGAGGGAATCAGAGGGGCTCCACTCCAACAACCGCTGCAAACACCGCGCCTCCCTGAGTGCCATCACCCATCAGCTCATCAGCCTCCGCAACCAACTGCCAAGACCCCCCCCCCCCACTCTGCAACCAAGTAAACAAACTTCCTTTCATTTATAACAACCTAAACTCCTATTCACCTGCTATATTACTTTAGGACAGTATTTCCACAAATTGCTTGCTTTGCAGAACAGTATTTTCCCTTTTAAGGTTACTCATTTTAAATCTGGTCATTGCATTTTCATGATTACATTGTTTGTGTCCACTCCGTTATTTCGTGTTTATTGTTTGTTAGGTGTAATGTCTGTCTTATGTTAGTTATAGGAATAAATGCATGTCTTTTACACAACTTCAGCCTCCGTTCATTGAGTGCTCACAAGAATCCCTGCCTGTGCGATCTACGCTCTGAAACCTCAAATTCGCCTGAAATATCGCGAGACTCTCTCTCATTGGCCGTGAGGGGAGCTTCGCTACCGATCGTTTACATTACCTGGTGACGCAGCTCGTTGGACAAGCCTTCTATTCTAACCCAGGTTATTACGTGATACTGGTTATTAATGAGTTCCATTTAAGTCACACATTAACAGACTCACAGTGTTTCGCAATTGAGTTTGAGCCGACCATTCAGCATAAAAATTGGTTAATAATCACAAGGCACAAGGTTTAAACTTATTCTGAGCACACAATTTAAACTTTTTATGACCGAACGTGCAGTGAAGAAGCGCTACTGTGAACTGGTTGCAAAAGTCGCACTCATGGCAATCTGAAGGCATTTAAGCGGGATCATATGGGCTTATTATAGTTATTTTTATTTCTATTATTAGTAGTTATATTATTTTGTTTTATTTTCGGTGATTTCATTGTAGTTCTTTCGTATTAAACTGCAGTAAACTTTAACCCTATGTCTGACGAGATTCTCAGATGTAGCGCTTTGTTTCCAGGTTCAATTCGGACGAGTGTCTCCGTTTCTATATATCCTGGGAGAGATCTCTCTATTAGCGAACGGGAATACTTGTTATGAGGTTCTAACCTAAATTATGTTGCGCTTGGACATAAGACCGATAGCTTAGTTACCTATCAGGATCATACTCGTATGTGTGTGCCTGCTTTAGACAAAGCAAGTTTAACACAACTTTGCGCTGTGAGCCAAGTGTGTGTCATTTAGAAATTGGGAGTCTCCTGTGCTTGAGACCCACCGTGGTTAAGCACCATTTGCGACGAGATATAGTGCACTCACAATTTAAATCTGTCGCCGTAACGCGTGCGCCGTCTCGCTTCAGTAATTGTTTTAAGGGGTTTTATACTGTGCAAGGCACAGAAGAAGGCCACAAGCAGCATGCGCATGCATTAAATGTGTGTGTCACTCATCTAGCGTCGGCAACCGCCTAGCTATATCTCTACCTCTAGTGGTCAGGCATAGAACTACCACTCCATTTCGAAATTGCGCCTCTAGTGGCCAGGCATAGAACTACCACTCAATTTCGATATTGCGCCTCTAGTGGCCAGGCATAGAACTACCACTCCATTTTGATATTGCGCCCCCGGTGGTCAGGCATAGAACTACCACTCCATTTCGATATTGCGCCCCCGGTGGTCAGGCATAGAACTACCACTCCAGTTCGAAATTGCGCCTCTAGTGGTCAGGCATAGAACTACCACTCCATTTCGAAATCGCGCCTCTAGTGGTCAGGCATAGAACTACCACTCCATTTCGAAATTGGGCTTCTAGTGGTCAGGCATAGAACTACCACTCAATTTTGAAATTGCGCTTCTAGTGGCAAGCCATAGAAGTACTACTCCATTTCGAAATCGCGCCTCTAGTGGTCAGGCATAGAACTACCACTCCATTTCGATATTGCGCCCCCGGTGGTCAGGCATAGAACTACCACTCCATTTCGAAATTGCGCTTCTAGTGGTCAGGCATAGAACTACCACTCAATTTTGAAATTGCGCTTCTAGTGACAAGCCATAGAACTACTACTCCATTTCGAAATCGCGCCTCTAGTGGTCAGGCATAGAACTACTATTCCATTTCGTAATCGTGCCTCTAGTGGTCAGGCATAGAACTACCACTCCATTTCGAAATTGCGCTCCCGGTGGTCAGGCATAGAACTACCACTCCATTTCGATATTGCGCCCCCGGTGGTCAGGCATAGAAGTACCACTCCATTTCGATATTGCGCCCCCGGTGGTCAGGCATAGAACTACCACTCCAGTTCGAAATTGCGCCTCCAGTGGTCAGGCATAGAACTACCACTCCATTTCAAAATCGCGCCTCCAGTGGTCAGGCATAGAACTACAACTCCATTTCGATATTGCGCCCCCGGTGGTCAGGCATAGAACTACCACTCCATTTCGAAATTGCGCTTCTAGTGGTCAGGCATAGAACTACCACTCAATTTTGAAATTGCGCTTCTAGTGGCAAGCCATAGCAGTGCCACTCCATTGAAATTGCACCTCTAGTGGTCCGCCATAGTAGGTTAACAACATCTGAGTTGGGTCTCTGGTGGTCAACTGCGGTGATACAACACGCATAATTGGACACACAGGTTCTTGCCTGAAAGCAGGAATCAACTTCACGGACTAAATCAGTTTGATCACAATACATTAACATCCAATTAGGTTATTGTTGCATAACTAATTGATGTTTACAATTGAATAAGAAACACAATTCATTTGGTTTGATTCCCGTTTAACCTTTTTGATTTATTTTAGGTTTTATTTCACCTTATGCTTTCATTCATTCCCTCTCCCCCAACAAGGGGACTTGCATAGAAGTTCAACCACTATTAACAACAGTAAACCAGTTACGTACACAATCCCATCAGGAAGTCGTTTGGATGTGATCAGTTGAGCCCTTCGGGTGCTGGGTGCTTACCATTCGCTCTCTGTTGGTTGAGCTTGTCTGTGGCTCTGCTGTCACTGCTTGTGATCGTACAGTTTGTCAGAACCGAAGGGGAGTTCTCAGCAATTGGATGCCCAAAAGCGTGTCAGCCCGGCTACACCCACTGACTCATTACGGGCAAGGCTGACAGGTACCTCAGGCGGTCATTACAACTTTTGAGCAGGACTTCGTTTAGGGTGAGTTCTGAGAACGGCCCTAGCTTGGACTCTCACTAGGGTGGGTGATACCTGAAGGCAATTTTGCCAGCCGATAAGCTGAGCTCCACCTGGGTTGTCTCAGTTGTGCATACAGAATACGCCCTTCCAAGTTAACATTGCTGGGGATCGGGGGAGTGGAAGCCGGACTCAGGCTTGCTTGGCTGGGAGAATGATTCCTGGTCTTAGAGGAATGTTTAATGAGGAGAGGTTAGCTGAGCTGAATCTGTTTAGCCTCGAGCAAAGGAGACTAAGGGGGGACATAATCCAGGTGTTAAATCTGGTCATTGCATTACATTTTTTTTGTATCCACTCCTTTATTTCGTGTTTATTGTTTGTTAGGTGTAATGTCTGTCTTATGTTAGTTATATCCATCCATCCATTTTCCAAACTGCTTATCCTACTGGGTCGCGGGTGGTCCGGAACCTATCCCGGAATGTGGAATGGGCACGAGGCAGGGAACAATCCAGGATGGGGGGCAGCCCATCACAGGGCACACTCACACACAAATCGTGATTATATTATTGCACTATACTATATAAATAAAAAGTAAACTTAATACCAGTTGTGGTAATAAAGTGCACAGAGAGTAAGAGAGAGTAGGGTTTCACATAAACGTATGTTCATTAGCATTTAGTATTCTGATGGCTTTGGGGTTAGAAGCTCTTATTAAATCTGGTTGTTCTGCAATGCATACTGCGGTAACGTTTACCAGAGGGCAGAAGTTCAAACATCTCATGTGCTGGGTGCGTGGGATCTTTTTTAAATATAATTATGCATATGTAGAACTAGGGATATGATCCTGTTAAGTATGATAGTTCTGTCTCATTATTGCAGGATCGACATCCATAGTAACTGTGGTGATCTATCCATTTGTGTGCATGTCTGTGTGTGTGTGTGCGAGCGGGTATACCTATCCTACCCCATAGCGTGATAAATACCTGTTTTTTTTTTCCCTTATGGGGACCACGAAACTGAAAACCAGGAAAACTCTATTTTATAAAAATCTGTGACTGCTGTGGAAAAACTAAAAATGCAAAACCTCTTTTATTTTGCTTGGTTACTTATGGTTATGGTTAGGGCAGGGTGGGGGTTAAGATTGTCATAGTTAGCGTTAGCATTTATCCAATAGAAGTCAATGAGCGGGCCCCATAAGGATAGGTATACCCTATGTGTGTGCATGTGTGTGTTTGTCCCATATTGCCTGGGCTTCAGGATACCTCATAACCCGGAACTTCATCAGAAGTAGTTAGAAAATGGATGAATGGATGGATGGATGGATGGATGGATGGATGGACAGATCAATAAAAGTACAGAACATCCATTTTACAAAGAACCATCAACACTAAATGTATGCACTGGTCATGCTCCTGGAAATTAAACTTTTCTGAAAAGCAGCATGTTCATAAATTAGCTGCTGTTATACCTTGGGGGAACAAATGCAGATGAAATTGTAAAACAAACTGCAGTGGCAAAACAGTTCTGGCTGCCTGTGCTGCCCTGCCTGCCCGCCCTCCTGCCCATTACGTCCTGCCTGTGCCACCCTCCTGCCTGCCCTCCTGCCTGTTTACGTCTTTCCTGTGTGCCCTGCTGCCAGTTATTCTGTATTTACATCCGGACTTAACTAATTGAACCATATAAACCATATAAATCAGGACTTTGTTAACCTGACTTCTGCCCTGTGGAGGATGGGCTCCCCCTTTCACTCTGGTTCCTCCAAAGGTTTCTTACTATGACTGAGTTTATCCTTGCCAATGTCGCTTTCTAATTTTTCAGGCTAGATCTTGCTCACTGGGACAATTGGGCAGGGACAAAGTAAAGTGCTTTGAGACAATGTAAGGCTATGAAAATGTACTATACAAAATAAAGTGAATTGACTTGAGTAATGTGGCACAAAGCAACCCTTCTTTGCCACAGGAAATGTCTGGTGCAATTTCTTTTTTAATTGTACATGTCAATTGCATAATACCCTAAACTAATTCATTATTATTTCTATTATTATCATCATCATCAGTATTTCATTAGTATTCCATGGTATTTAGATTTTTCAGGAATCAGTGTGTGTACTGTATACTTTTTAATTTATTTGCACTATGTGTAGTGTCTCTGCAGCTGTATATACTTGCTGCATTATGCACAAGAACTTCCCTCAGGCATCAGTATAGTTAATCAAATGTAATATTTCTTGCTTGTTTATTAAGTTGTTTTAGGTATTTTGTGTGTTCCACTTAATTTAGTGTAATTAGTCCTAGTTGACTCAGGTTTAGTTAGATTTTTCCTTCTGTTGTTCCTCTGCATCATGCTACTGTCATAAAATTTCAATGTCTTACCTAACTTAAGAGTTTTGTGCATTGTGTTTTGGAGAGAAAGAAATCATTACTTTTTTTCTTTAGATTCATCCACTGATTCTATCACCTATGACACATTCCCCCTGAATATTTGTTTGTTTATTTATGTATTTGCTTGGGGGATGGAATTAACAAACAGAAATAACTGAATGAATCAGGGTAGTGAAAAACATTTATAAACTTATCATTTTGGTATTGGTACGATCCTGTTCTGGTTAGTTAGCCGAGGGAGTAAATCATCCGGAGTTTCATCTCTCAATCTCCTCCTACACCCACTCAGCATCACAGTATGGACTCCCCAATGCAACTGATCTGCACGTATTTGTACTCTGGGAGGAAATTGAAGCCCCCATAGGAAAAACTCAAAGCCTACAGACATATGCACAAAACCAGGGGACATGCTCAGTTCTGCAGGCCTGGAAGTGTGAGAGAAGGCTATTTATTGAGTTTCCCCTCTGCCCCTGGTAAAGATGAAACATGCACAAGTCATTAAACACACATATACTTACATGAAAGTCTGACTGATACTGGAGCTTCCAGTGCCCGTAAACCAGGTACTGGGGTACTCCATTTCCTTCTTGATAATTAGCGCCATTGAAAAAAAAAACGGTGCCTTTCCTAATATTAACTGACTCTCAGACAAATGTACTGCTTGAAGACCCTGCCACTATTCGCATTTTCCAGCAGGAGTCACAAATCTTCATTGCATTCAGTTTATTCTCAGATGAGCTCATGCATGTTTCTATGTGCATCTTTACACTTAAACAAATACAGCTAACCTCTGTTGTTATATTCCATATATATTTGTCGTGACTGGCCTTTTTTCTCAAATGATGGATTTCTGAAACTAAAACTGACAGTATTCTAAAATATTTATATTGCCACATCATCGACACATGTTCTAATATGACATAGCATTCCCCTGGACCATAGTGCGACTTAGAGACAAGATATAACATGCCCTTCACGGTAAAACACTAGATAGGTGCAACACTTAATGTCAACGTTGTCAATGTCAATGTTGACTTAATGTCAACGTTAAATTCATGGATTCGCAAATTAAGTAACACGGTTACAGTACAAAAACGAGCAGAGCTGTGTATGGCATGACTATCTCGCGGCGGCGACAAAATATGCTTATCCTTCTAATTATTCAGAAGAAAATATATTTGCAAGCACAGCCGTTCACGGCTTCCGTACAAAAAGCTGTCACTACGCTACAGGAAGAATACACGACCAATATAGGATTTACACAAGTCTGCTTCTTTTGTTTTATTTAGTAACAACTTTCACAAAAATTGACAGCAATACTGCTAAAAGTGCAGATCTGTTGCCAAATTAAATAAACAAAGAAATTAATCATAAAAATATTCAAAGTATATACAGCCAGGGGCGCCGCTAGCAATTTTGGGCCCTATGACAAAATATGAGGTTGGGCCCCCCTACCACACCCATTCAGATCTCTGGGGGCCCCTAAAGGGCGTGGGCCCTTAGAATTGTCCCAACTTTCCCCCCCTTAGCGGCGCCCCTGTATACAGCTAACCATTTCCAATCGAAAAGTACATACAAGTCTCCAATATAAGTTATACAATGGAGCGCAGATAAAACTTTTAAATAGTAATTAACCAAACTATATAAAGAATACAAGTTTGAATACAGGTAATTTGTATAAATTTTACTGTGTTCAGACTGAAAAATCAGCACCAGCCTTACACACATTGCAGTTCTGCTTTTTTCTTCTTTTAGCATAATTACCCGTTTCACGTTCACGAGGCAGAAGATCCCTGCAAATGTGAAAATTCACAAGTAACAGGCACCATTAACCTCAAGCCATAACAGTCTGCTAGCCTGAACAATAGCAAACTCTATGTATTACCAATTATTACGCAGGTTGTCACTTTATCAAATCATGACTGTTACTAAGAAGTGGGAGTGAAACGCGTGTCACGAGATCTCGCGATATTACAACATGACGAGATTTCTCGTTGGAGCGAAAAGCCGTTTCACGAATGCGCTGCAAATGAGCTGCTGTAAATATGTCGGCATCTGACTAAATTACTATAGTAGATACCCCAGACACTTTTGAATCTTTTGTGTGTCAGCATTTCGGGTGCCCGGCGGAAAATATAAATGGCGAAAGGGAGACAGACAAAACACGAACCATCTGTAAGGACTGTAGAAAGCTAATGCCGCACACAGCGGCTAATGCTACTACTAACTACTATGCAAAGCCATTTGCAGCACCATCATAGCTCTTTATTTAAATTCACTGCACCGGTGAAGAAAACATTTTTAAAAAAATGTTATGTTTATTATTGGGTGCTTTCCACTTCATGCACCCACATACAGCGCTAGCTTAAAGCAATGCATTCTGGTCCTGACGCAATGCATCATGGTTATATTTTTTATCGCCCGTTGCATTACGTCACCATGTCACATGGTACCAAAACTCCGCGAGAGCAAGACACATCAGGCAGCACCTCTTAGCAGGCTGCACAGGCTGGATCCGCCTCCATTACGACACAACTTTGCCCTTATTGGCTTAAGATTTTAGTTACATACATGACGTTTGTATATCTGCTATTTCTCCCGAGAAGCAGGTAAAGCGGTAACTGCTTTTCAATTAATTTACTTGGTAAAATTAAATTTAAATAAATGATATGAATATTGTAATAGTACTCGTGAGCTTTGTTTGTTGTTAGTTACTATAATGTTGCGCTGCTTTATTTGTTTAATCGTCTTGTCTGTGAAGACATTCAAGTTAATCAAATAAGAACTGCACTGTACACTGTACATGACCATAAAAACTTTGAATCCTTGAAATAAATGTTTTTGATCTTTTCCTTGGCAGTTATCTTTTTACACAGGGCCTCTATGTACACAATAGTTATTTTTTTCACGACTAACAGTATGGATCAGGAGTTGGTTATTGTAAAAGAAGTAATGTGCATGCAGGTGATATTTGTATAGATTTATATTTACCCCTAGGTGATAAGTTTGACAGTCATTTCTTTTACCGTTTGGCCTCTCGGTTGAACATAATAGTGGCGCGAGCAGCTCCACTTGGTTTTTTAAAAATACTCAGCCATGAACTTTTGGTGAACTCAGGTGAATCCCTTCCTTCAGTAGTAAACCTTGGTAGTTTCAGCCGTTTACACATTGTCTCACTAAAAGGTTGATAATATATTTGTCCTTTTACATAGTGATAAAATATACGCGATAAAAATGTGAATATTCATAGATTCAGGACTAACAAAGTAGCTAACAGAAACTCAGACTAACAAAAGGTGCAAATACATACTCAGTTGGTTCCATTGTGTTGATTACATTATAATGTTTACATTGTAATGATTATATCATGGATATTTGGCATACTTTTTATAAAATCGTAATTCTTATATTCTGCGTTATATAGTGCTAAATAATATTCCATAGATGGATGGACTTTATTAATCCCCATGGGGAAATTGTGTTTTTTATGTCTCCCTCAACTTACTCTTTGTGGAGTAAGTTGTCCGCGAAGTGCAGCTACCTGTTGGGGCGCCCAGGGAGCTGGGGGTTAAGGGCCTTGCTCAAGGACCCACAGACGTGCTGAGGCTGGGTTAGTTTCAACTGGTGACCTCATTACAGGCACAAGGACTGACCCCTGCCCCCCAACTGTGTATGAGTAGCATTTATGCTGTTTCTTGAGTGTGAGCTAGTACATAAACCAGCTAGTGCTCACCATTGCAAAAATACTCTAGCTTTCTGTCATACACATTTTTTTATTTTCTTACATTGTCCGTTTTTGTTCATAGTCTGTAATATTCTGAATAACGACAATGTAGAGGAAAAACAGATTAAATTCTCCTTGTTTGTAATTTCCCCATGTAATCCACTGCCTTGTGGTAAGAGGTGCAAAAGTCAGACGCGTTGAATGATGAGGATACGATATTGAGTTTAGTTCTTGAGAGGATTTATTCATATGATATTTTAACACACAGTACTTTGAACTGGTTTGTTTGGCGCAAAAGGGCCGATATGCAGACACCATCACACATGGCAAATACGGTCAATGACTGTTTCACTTTGCACCTTCAGCCCTGAGCCGCGTAATCTCAGCACCTTTAATAACAACCATTGCTGCCTCCTACAGGTGGGAATACACTTAGACAATAGTAAATATCACTAAGGCAGGCAAGTACCTCTCGTTTCAAGTGTTGCAATACTATATAACATTATATTATAAACAATAAATACGAATAAATAAAAACATTAAACAAATAAACATAATCAATAATATTCATGAATAATTATGCTTAATATACAAATAAAAGAATAGCTCCTGCAGATGATTTCAGATAACTACTGGAACAATGAGTTCTGGAGGGGAGCAAGCTCTGTTACATGCTATAGAAATGTTGATCTGATTCCTTTCATTATCAGATTGTTACCACTGTTAAAAACCACAGATATTGTATTCTGATTGTATGCATTTCCTTATTAGGGCATGTCAGTTACTTCTGTTAAAAAATCCGTTTATTCTGACGTCGTAAATTTCCTGATCAGAGTTTACCCTCTTTAAAGTGATGGAGGTCCACTTGTGCCAAAGATACATCGATATGCATATGAGATTTCGTTTGTGCCAAAAATATGTAAATAGCACACAGTCCATGTCGACTGAGCATGTGACAAAGAATTTTTCTGTGACAATTCTATTTTGTCAGTGAGTTTGTCTGTGGAGCCCCTGAAGGGACCTAATGGTGTCCGCTAATTAGATACCCAGAAATAAACTGTGTGGCTCCTGCCCAAGCATTGCTGCCCAAACAGCAGCTTCCTCCTTATGCCACCGAGGGAGGAGTAGCCAGTGGTTCCCCTGCCCCTTCCCCTCTCCCCCCTGCAGACGAGGATCATAACCATTCAGCACCCGACTCTACCTCCTTCTCGGTGAAGAAGTGCCGTGGCGAAACACTCAGGCAGCAGGACGAGGTAGCAGAAATTCTTGCCCCTATGTTGGTATGTCCAAATCCTCAAGGGGGAGATAAGGTTTGCTCATCTGACACTGTAGATGAAGGAGTTGAACATAAGAACATAAGAACTATACAAACGAGACGAGGCCATTCGGCCCATCAAGCTCGCTTGGGGAGAACTAAACTAATAGCTCAGAGTCGTTAAAATCTTATCTAGCTCTGATTTAAAGGAACCCAAGGATTCAGCTTGCACTACATTATCAGGAAGACTATTCCATACTCTACACGCTGCGTAAAGAAGTGCTTCCTTAAATCCAGCTTGAAATGTTCTCCCGCTAATTTCCACCTATGGCCACGAGTTCGTGTATTTAAACTAATGCTGAAGTAACTATTTGGTTGAACAGCATCCAAACCTGTTAGAATCTTATATACCTGGATCATGTCCCCCCTCAATCTCCTTTGCTTGAGACTGAACAGATTTAGCTCAAGTAACCGTTCCTCGTATGACATTCCTCTAAGACCAGGAATCATTTTTGTGGCCCTACGCTGCACCTTTTCTAAGGCCACAATGTCCTTTTTAAGATATGGTGACCAAACCTGCACACAATATTCTAGGTGAGGTCTCACCAAGGAATTGTATAATCTTAGCATTACCTCCCTTGACTTAAACTCCACACACCTGGAGATATACCCCAACATCCTATTGGCCTTTTTTATTGCTTCCCCACACTGGCGAGAATGGGACATGGAAGCATCAACATACACACCAAGGTCTTTCTCATGATCAGCTACCTTTATTTCAGTGACACCCATGAAATACCTGTACTTTATATTTCTGCTCCCTAGATGGAGTACCTTATATTTATCGACGTTAAATTTCATCTGCCAGGTATCGGCCCAGTCACTAATTAAATCAAGATCCCGCTGTAGCTGCTGAGCCACTAATTCAGTATCTGCTACACCACCCACCTTGGTGTCATCTGCAAATTTCACCAGTTTACTGTATATATTGGTATCCATATCATTTATGTAAATTAGGAACAATAGTGGTCCTAAAATCGAACCCTGCGGTACCCCACTATGAACGCAAGCCCACTGTGAGTTGAAGGACATTGCCAGTGACCTGCTGGACCCCAGGCAGAACAGGCCTCACCATGCGACAGCCCTTCAGAGACTGGTCCTCCTGCGCATGGACTGGGGCATGATGCATCAGTTTAAACAGGAGCCTGGTAAATCCTGCGAGTGCTACACCAAGCGACTGATGGCAGCATTCTCCAACTACAGTGGGATGGACTCCACAACGGACCGAGAGTGTATGTGATGTAAAATACACTAAGATAGGTAAAAACTCTTTTGTGGACTAAGTAAAACAAACATTTTATGTTCTAGTTTTCTTAAAACTACTGAAACAAATAATTGGCTACACTGCAGTTCCGCTGTTTTGTTTGGCACCCCTGCATGTCGTGCATTGTGTGGAAAAAACCTGAAGGCTGAGGAATGTTACGTAACACAGCTAGAATGTAAAAACTCTCTCTGGTGTAATTCACTGCATAAAACCAATGGTGTTAAGTGTGATGTCTTCTTCATAACACTCCCTGATGTTTGTGTCCGTGACCATGAGATAGGGTGGGCTGCTTTTCTTCCTTCCTTTGACTAGTATTCCTCCTAAATTGTTCATCTGTATTTGCTGCATTGGTACTTGATGTGCGTGTGCCTTGTGTCACGATCGCCATTTAACGGGAGCGGCGGACGGGCAGGAAACAGGCAAGGCAGGCAGGATACGGGGATTTATTAGGAACACGGGGTGCAGGAAACATCTCACGCAGACGGACTTCAATGACGGACACTGAACTCTAGTAAGACATGAACTCAAATAGACAGGACTGATTGAAAATAATCGGACACAGCTGGGTACGATCAGGGAAGCACACGTGGATAATCAGGGGGCGTGGCACACACGGTGGTCAGACTGTCCGGGACCTCCTCGGGGACTAGGGCAGGAAAGTCTGGAGCTGGGTCAGGGACAGGAGTGGGGCCAGGAACAAGAGCCCCAGGGGGCACAGTCATTTGAGGCGGAGGGAGCGCCTCGGGCGTGGGCTCTGGGGCCGCAGGGGGCAGCGGAGGCGGCTGCTCAGGAGCTACGGGCAAAGCAGGCGGCGGCTGCTCGGGCTCTGGGGCCGCAGGGGGCAGCGGAGGCGGCTGCTCGGGCTGCGCAGGAGCTATGGGCGACGAAGGCAACTGCTCAGACGCTGTAGCAGGAACCCAGGACTTTATGCTCAGCCCACTGCTGTTAACTCCGATGACTCACAACTGAGCAGCAATGCACATTTCGAATTCCATCATCAACATCAGGCAGATGACAAGACTGTTGTGGGTCTCATCAATAAAAACGGTGACTCAGCATACAAAGAGGAAGTGTGATGACTATCGGACTGCTGCAGAGCCAACAACCTGTCTCTGAATGTTGACCAAAGAGATGGTTGTTGACGTTAGAAGAACACAAAACACAGAGTGACCACTCTCTGCTGCACATCGATGGCTCATCTGTGGAGATCGTAGAGAGTACCAGATTCCTTGTTGTCCATCTGGCGGAGAATCTCACCAGGTCCTTCAACATCAGCTCCATAGTAAGGAAAGCACAGCAGCACCTCTACTCTCCACGGAAGCTCAGAAAAGCCCATCTCCCATTCTCACACTCTATTGGGGAACTGTTGAAAGCACCCTGAGCAGCTGCATCACGGTCTGCTTTGAGAACTGTGTCGCCTCAGATCACAAGTCCCTACAACAGATAGTGATGACAGGTGAGAAAATCATTGGGAGTATCGTGTTAGAGAAATATGTACTTTTTTTATCATCATTTTGCTAGACGCTTAGAAACAACACCCTGCCGCAGCTTGATCTTAATTGAGCAATAACACGTCTCAAGAACTGTCGCTTGAATATTTCCACCCCATATATGGTGACAAACAATGTTCAATGTCAGTTGCATATCCTGTTTGTGTACCTCAATAAAAGACACTGCGAGGGGAGTTACTCTTTCGAAGTTGGCTGAGTTCGACTGAGAGGCTGACACCTCGAGGTCAGGACCGGGCTTCCCTTTGTAAGGAAAAGTGGTAAAAATGTCCCAAGGTTCTTGGTTGATCATTTGAATGCAGACAATGTTAGGAATTTATGATCATGGGGGAAGCCAGGGAGAGAATGGGGGTTCCAGTTGGCACCACTATGGTGATAAGGATAAGATAAGGTGATAAGAATTGAATTACAATGATCATAAAAGTCTCCACCCTGTCCTGTCCCGTCCCTGTCTCAGGATCCTCACACTCCAGGGGGTCACTCTTTATATGTAAATTCACTCACAACACCTACACACAACACCTTGGTGGGGAGGGCCTTTTTGGGTATAAAGGGGGGTGAAGAACTGTCTTCAATTTGTATCTGAGCTGCCTTTCAGTACCCGGTGTGTCTCTACACTGTATTACATTGTATTATTTTTGCTGTTCAATAAACCATCATTTTGCTGAAACTGCGGAGACTCTGCAAGTGGATTCCCTACACCTTGCAGCAAGTAAAACGTCATCACAGCTGTCTGTGTTGTTCTGTGTTCAGAGACTGGTTTGTTTCCAGCGCATCTTCAGAAGAAGATAACCCTAACATATCTCTCCCCTCCATCACAGATATTCACACCACACACTGCATCCGCAAAGCCACCACCATTGTGGATGACCCCACCCACCCCTCACATTATCGTTTCACCCTCCTGCCTTCTGGAAATAGGTCCCGGAGCATTCGGGCCTTTACAGCCAGACTCAAACAGCTTTATCCCCCATGCCGTCAGACTACTGAACTCTCAGGGACTAATCTGATACCACACACACATACACTCATTAACACACTTTATTATTTAACTACTATTTTTTATCTTATTGTCGCCATGTTTACAGTTACTTTTATTTATTTTTATTGCTACCTCATTGGACAACCAAACTGCGCCTTCTCAGTACTGGGTTTACTGTGCTGTTTGTGCTCGTTGGTGTCAGTTGTCCTCTCTTTTTGCACTGTCCTGCAATGTTTGCACAGTTTTTGCTCATTATGCACCATACAGTATGTTGCTAGGTTGGTATGTGTTAGTCTTCTGTTAATTTAAGTAGCACCTTGGTCCGAGGGAAACAGTTTCTTTTGTAACTGTACTATACTCAACTGTGTAAAGTTAAAAATAACATTAAAGACCTACTTGACTTTTACTGAACAGGTGCTAAAGTGAAATTACTTGCTTCTGGGAAAGAACTCCAGCTGAAATTCTGTACAACAATTATGGGAGACATATGGGAAGGACGCGGTGTCAGACCTGCCCCAGTGGGACGAATGTGGTTTTCCTAGTAACAGCAGCTTCAGTCCCAATCAGATAAGCCAGATGCGTCTGAAATTAGAGGAACGGGATCAGACTGGTTGCTCAGGGACTAATGTGGTAGAACTAAAACAGAGACAAATTGGACGGTGTTTCAATTGTGGGAAAATGAGACAAAGCAGGCAGAGGAGATGCGGGTGGCAAAGAAGCATGAGATAAGGAATGCAGAGAATGTGGATGAGGGTGAGACTCCTGTGAAAACTGTGTATTGAAAATTAGGGCCATAGTATTGTCATCCATCCTGTCAGGGTATGGAAATACACTGAGGGTAAATGGCCTAATGCAGGAAGTGTCTTAATCCTATAACATCCAGCTGATTCAGGCTGTGGGGGACAGTGTAGTACTGCACTCTTCTGGCTGGGACCTTGAATAAATGAATGAATGTTACATTTATACAGCCCTTTTCTAAGATACACAAAGAGCTTTACAGAAGCACTGGGGAGCCACTTCAACCCAAACGTGAGGCAGCAGGAGAGGGGGCCCAGGCAGAGAGAACAGCCAACAAGACGGGTGCTTCCACAGACAGGACGGGGGCCCCGGCAGACCAACGCTGACGACTCCTGGGACCAAGTCAACAGAGCAGCTGTCGTCATTGTGACTCACCCTCATACATCCATCCATTGTCTAAACCGCTTATGCTACTGGGTCGCGGGGGGTCCAGAGCCTATCCTGGCAGGATCTGTGCACGAGGCAGGGAACAACCCAGGACGGGGGGGCAGCTCATTGCAAGGCACATTCACACACCATTCACACACACATGCACTCCTACGGCCAATTTAGCAAGAGAGAACATGCAAACTCCCCACACATGTGACCCAGGCGGAGACTCGAACCTGAGTCCCAGTGGTGGGAGGTAACAGTGCTAATCACTGCACCACCAAGCAGCCCCACCCTCATACATGATTTCTGATTCTTGATTTTAATCCCCTTTTCTGTTTTTGGCAACATATAAAGTGCTGTGAATGTCACTGTCAGATTGTCATATCATCCTCCAGTTGTCCCTTGTCACCCTGGATGCACATTGAGTGTTTGCTAAATATTTTATCTTGTAGTGTTCCTGATTTTTTCCTGTGTTTTAATTTGCAATTCTCAAATTTCATGACTGGCATCCGTGGGGACGATTAATTAAACCTGTTAACTCTGCACTTCAATTTCAAACTGTTGGTAACATGTGTACATATTTTTGTCTGATCTTTTCACCACCAGGTGGCGATATAGCAACTCCAGAGTTATTGATGGCTAGAACAAAAAAAACACAGTAACACAGAGGTGTAGCTAAAAATTCTGGGCCCCTGACAGAATGTCACCTTGCGCCCTCTGTCGAATTTTACATTCTGTGAAAGAGATTTGTTGAGCCATCTTCCAATGTAATCCAATCCAGCTCTTTATTTGAAAAGCACTTTAAACAACCTTATGGACCAAAGTGCTGCACAAAGGAATAAATAAAAACATTCACACACTTAAAAACGAAGTAAAAGAAATTTAATAAAAACCAAAACATTCAATGTGAGTAAAAGGCCATTAATAAAAATTTAAAAAAATCAATTAATTAATAAAGAAAAGGCTAAGATTAAAATAAGATTTACTATTAAAATTAACATCTCACAATGTGTCAAAGGTGAAGGAGAAGAGATTAGAAGAGATTTAAAAACGGACAGAGGGGATTCCTCTCTAATGTGAAAAGGCAAGTCATTCCACATTTTAGGAGCTGCGACTGCAAAGGCTCGATCCCCTCTAAGCTCACGCTGAGTCTTAGGAACCGTCAGGAACAGCTGATCAGCTGACCTGAGAGAGCGGGTGGGGGTGTAAGGGTGAAGCAGCTCACAGAGGTCAGATGGAGCAAGACCACTGAGGGCTTTAAAAGCAAATAACAGAATTTTAAAATGAATCCTAAAATGTACGGGCAGCCAGTGGAGTGAGGCTAAAATGGGGGAGACATGCTCATATTTCCATGTGCGGCAGCATTTTGAACCTTCTGGAGGTGAACAATAGTGGAGCCTCTAACCCCAACATAGAGGGCGTTACAGTGGTCCAAACTAGTAGTGACAAAAGAGTGGATTACTGTCTCAAAGTGCTGCCTAGAAAGAATTGGCTTTATTTTGGCCAACTGCCTCAATTGTAAAAAGCTTGACTTGACAACTAACCTTATCTGAGTGTCAAACTTAAGGTTGGTGTCGACTTTAACCCCTAGGTGTGTGATGACTGGTTTACAATATTGTTCCAAGGAACCTAAAATTACAGTGGAGGTCAGAGGAGTGGAGTTACCAAAAACCAACACTTCTGTCCATTACCTCCCCACTTCCTTGTTAGTTACAATATTTGTTCTGCATTACTGTACTGCTTTGGAGCCTTTTGATATTAAGGTGAATAACACAGGTGAAAAATTAAGGTGAAAAAAGAGACAGATGCATTGACAGCAGTCGTGGCCACACTTTGGACTGGGAGTGTAAGAGCAAAGGAAACTGAATCCACTATGTTCTGTCCTGTAAATTTTTATTAAACACCACATGACACACATACGAGTCCTGTTTTAACTTTCAGGGCTGATGGTCTGCAGCCTGGCTTGTGTTCTACAGTGCAGCGCAGGTGCAGTCACTGTGCTGAGCCCGGCGTTATATTAATGACGCAGCCTTTCACACTGACCAGTGAGAAATAACCTTGAAAATGACTGTGCTCTTTGTGGTTCTCCTTTTTTCTTACCACCAAGCAAGAGACTAAACATATTTTCTACTTATCAGTTATCAGAAATCAGAAATGTCATGCAGTAATCAGAGGTTAGACAGCAAGAATGACTTTTGTATTTTTATCTTTTGTCAATCTTTTATCCAGCGACTACTAATTCTCATCGGGGTCTGGAGAGGGTGGGACCTGTCCCAGGAAGCACAGAGCACAGGCCTGCATGGGATGCCATTCCACACAAGCAAAAACAATTAAGATGGTCAGATTTGCCTCACTGTGTGATTTTGACTGAAAGATGAACTAAGCACAGTCTTGTGTGTATAAAAATGCGTAGATTCATTTAACTTTAACAATGAGATTCAGCAACATGACCTTATAGTGTTAATGATCGGTATCTTACTGGTATTAACTGAATTATGCAAAATTCTACATTATTCTATATTATTGCACCCAAATTGTTCATACTGACTAAATGTAATTACTGACATCCTGGACATACTGCTTTTTAGGTTTGAATTTAAAATGTTAGTAGACAAATTCATGCTGTCAATAACATCTCACTTGCTCACCCACTTTTAGATAAAAATACCCTTTGTGGTTTTTCTAGTGAAGCAGTGGGCCTGAGCTGAGGACCTGATGGTTGTGTGGTTTTCGCTCACTGAGAAGAGAGACACAAACACCCTGCTCTCAGTCGGTCAGTCTTCCTGTAAAATGCAGAGGTGAGACTGCTAGTGGAAAATTACTGACTGCAGCGTCAACAACACATATAAACAGCAGCACAAACAAAATGTTCCACAAATGCAGGACATCTGTATGCTTACAGCACACATCAGACACGCTGACCCTCAGCACTGAGCTCCTCCAGGCTCTGTGCTCTCCCTCTTCTCTTCAATTTCTACACAAATCACTGCTGCTCCAGTGAAGATCCTGAATTTTGCAGGTGATACTACTGTGTTTGCCATCATAACTGAAGGTGATGAGTCTGCCTACAGACTGGAAGTCGTACAGCTGACCATCCAGTTCTGAACTCACATTATCCCAAATGTCCACATGCTTAGACTCCTCTCATCATCAGGGAGGAGCGTCCCTTGGCACTGTAGAGTAGATGGATGAGAGCAGGCTGATAACAAGGCTGTCATCAATTTTATGTGACACCTCTCACCCCCCCAGCAGACTATGGAGGCCCGTAAGGGCAGCTCCTTCAGTAAGAGACTCAGACACCCGGCGTGTGACAGAACGGTACCGCAGGTCATTGGGCCCCACAGCAGTCAGGCTTTATAATCTGCACTCTGCTCATTGAACTTTTCCCCTGTTCACTGTCTTCTGATACAGTTTCTATCTGCTGCTGATCTGCAATATTGTTCCTCCTTATTCACTGATGTGCAGTGTTGCATTGAGCCAGTGCATTATGCCCTGTGTGGCAGCTTCCTTTGGGAGGCTAATATCTGGCACATGAGCAATAATGTTACATGCAATAGGATTGTGTATAAGTTAAGGATTGTGTATAAGTTAATTTTAATATTCCTATAATATTCCTCTGTATGTAATATATTCTTATTTTTTGTTTCTATTATTACCCTATATTTATATATACATCCATTTATTTTACATTCATAATGATGTTGTTTGTTGTTTTGTGCCCCACTGCTCTTGTAACAAGCCTCAGTCTTGACTCTCCCTTTTAAGGTCTTGGCCTTAAATCACACTCGATATAGGTGGTGTCGTCCCCATCACCCTGACCAGGATACATGCTGTAAGATTAATGGATGGTGTTTATCTGTGTGATGAAAAAGAATGTGAATAAAACAAAAATGTACCATTATAAATGGGAGCCCTAGGATGTGTGGTGGTTAGAGATGTGGACTGATGAGAATTTTGCTTTTCTAAAGTTCTGTTGTGAAAACTGTACATTCCGTTCCATGTACAGTAGTGATATGTAGCAATCATGTGCTCCAGTCAAATGTCCAGCTGCATGAATAATAATGGTGGCTTGTTTGGATAAAATAACTTAGGCTGAATACTTGAAAGCGTGACCTGGGTGAGGTAGAGAGGAAACAGGGTCTTACAAGAAGCAGATATTGTTCTGTCTGTGTGGTTTTTACTCTTTGCAAAGTGAGTCCAGCACAGTGCAGTCAGTGGGTCAGTCTTCCTGAGCTGCATCTAACCAGTGGAAACATCTGCAGCACTGCAGAGAAGCACTCAGCAGACAAACAAACCCAAACAGCTTACAGCTGTATGTCACTTTTGGACAGAGGTGGACAAAGTACACAACTTCACTACTTGAGTTAAGTATAGATACTCCTCGTCAAATAATACTCAAAGTTTTTCAGTTAATTTTTTACTTCAGTTAAAGTACTGGAGTATTTGCATCTAAAAATACTTAAGTATTCAAAAGTACATTATGTTTTAAATGCAAGACATTTTTCAGAACCTAATGACTCCTGAACACCCCACTGAATACACTGACTGGCTTGTACATCTTGTAGAATAAAAAGCTTGTGGAATATGATACAATGACTATAGAAACACAACTGACATAACAAAAGTACAGCCATTGTCATTTTCATCTTATTTAACACCCCCCACCCCACTCACACAAAAGAGCATGGTAGTGTTCTTACAGAGCCGTAGCAGTGTGTGTGTGTGCATGTGTGCATGTGTGTTTGTGTGTGTGTGTGTCTATGTGTGTGTGTGTTTGTGTGTCTGTGTATGTTTGTGTGTGTGTCTATGTGTGTGTATGTTTGTGAGCCAAGTAACAAGACAGGGAGCAAGAAACAAAACTCCTCTTTCTTAATTATCCACATCGTTATTAACGACACAGGTATATATACAGGTACATATACAGGTACATGTATATACTCAAAAATACATCCAGAACACACAATTAAATGAAAAACGTAATTTAAGAACACTTGAAATTTTCATTCAGTTTCTTTCATCTGTTTAATATAATCGATCAGTCCCTGTGCGTTTGCCCCAAACCATTCAGCATGGTACACAAGGGAGACAAGTAAGCATGTGTGACATCAAAGAACTGATTGCAGCAACTCAGCCTTTCCACAACATTAAAGCCGCTTATTCCCCCCCATGCCATGAAGAAATAATCTCTGTGGCTCCCCTCTCCCCCTCCCTCAGCCCCCAGTCTGGCTTGAACATTTGCACTTCCAGTAAAAATGCGCCCCAAACACACTGACACCAAACTCAGCACCGGTACTCCGTAAAATCCCGTGATTCAGTCTCAGAAGCACTGGCTCCCCTGCCCTCCTCTGAACATTATTAAAGCTACACCCTGAACACTCTGTGTGACTGACATGAATGAGAAGCATCTTTATTCATAATCTCTGTAGCGGAGGTCAGAATACAGAGTGTCATTATTCCCGTCTTTCTTCTGTCTCCTGGGTTTTGGCTTCTTAAGGTTCAGGGCAGCGTAATTCAGTGTGTCCTCGTCATGGCACTGTGGAGACAAAGATGGCAGAATTGGATGGATCAAATCGGTTTGCTATTACCTATTTTCACAAATAGCACTTAAAATGCTGATCCCAGGATGGAAATCAGTCTGAGGTTCATTTGTTTTACTGACGATTTGTAATTTGAAATATTTATTACATACTTGCTTGCGTGACCATTCCACTTTTGATATATCACTGTTCTTTTCATCTGTTTAAAATATATAACACATCAATATATTATTTAATTTCGCACGGTATCATACCGTGGTCAGATAACATTCCGAATTTTCAAGCAATCAACATCCTTTTTGTCTCAAAAATGAAAGTAAAAATGACTTCTGTCAATTTAAGTGTGCATGTTTGGATACGTGTCATTTGTTCTCATATATCATATATAATAAAATTGCTATAAAGGAGATCTTGGTAATAAAAGTTATTGATATGCAACTTATTGCAACATGTATATTTCAATAGATTTTGCAAAATATGAAAGATATAATACAAAAATGTAAATCTTACAGTACAAAAAGGTTTATATAAATAAGGTGAGATTTAATAATGGATTTTAAAACTGTATTACCTGCAAGAGTGGTTTTAATATGAAAATGTTATCTATCATAAAACAATTTTATATTTCTATAATTTGTTAAAATCTACATTTTGTCCTTCTGAGTGCATAAAGCCGGGCAGCGTACCTGCACAGTGTGTACAGGTCAGTTTACATCTTATACAAATGAGAGCAACGTTCAGAATAATGCTGCAAGATAAAACTATCAGCAAGCCAGAGTGAAGAGGATCCAGCAGCTTCTGAAAGCCTGTAACAAAGAGATAGATTTCAGCATAATGATATAGAGACACATTTCCCATTTGCTTACATTACATTAGTTAAAGATCAAATCGATAACACATTACAGCAGTTGTTTTGTAAATAGTCCATTTTTAACATGAACTTCTAGTATTTTGCATTTTAACAATTTATATTAATATTTGAAATAATTATTAAATTAGGCTCCGGACCCCCCGCGACCCAATAGGATAAGCGGTTTGGAAAATGGATGGATGGATGGATATTAATATTTGAAATAATTATTAAATTAGGCTCCGGACCCCCCGCGACCCAATAGGATAAGCGGTTTGGAAAATGGATGGATGGATGGATAATTATTAAATTAACATCTGTGTAATTTAATTTAAGCACTTAAATTAGAAAATTCATTACATTAAAAAAAGAAATAAATGTCTTAATAGCAGAATAAGCTAAATAAAACTTTGAAGCAGATATACTCTCCACACTGGGTGCTACCATCTATATCCAGCTGTGTGCCGTTCCCAAACAGCATCTCCCCACACTGGGTGTTACCATCTATATCCAGCTATGTGCCGTTCCCAAACAGCATCTCCCCACACATGGCCACAGCGCAGTAGTAAGTCCCAGCATCGGAGAGGCTGAGGTTCCCCTTGGGGAGGCTGTAGACGCAGCTCCGTGTAGGAGATCCAGCCTCAGGGCTCTTCTCACACTCATCACTGCTGTTTCCATGGCTGTAAATGACTCCAGGAAGGGATTCTCCTGATCCATGTCTGAACCAGTAAACACTGTGTTCTCCTGCACAGCTCCCAGTCTCTATCGTACACTGCAGGCTCACAGAGTCTCCTGGCTGCAATGTGTCAGACACAGGCTGCTGTACCACAGTCCTGCTGTTGGAGTCTTTACCTGAAAAGCAAAATAGTCATGATGACAGCCCTTTGAGAATAACAATGGAAAATACAGATCCTCAAAAATTGTTCTTACAGATTTTTGGGAACTGAATCGATGTTCTTCTAGCCATCCAAGAAATCAGTAACTTCTTGGAGAACAGCTGACATTCTTCTCTCTTTTTATTGTATTACTGCTTATTAGTATATATCAGGTAACACTATACATTAACTGCACCTACATAATACCTAAATAAAAATTATATGATAATAACAAACATTATAATCATATAATGTCTTGTATTAATGTATGAAGGTAGATGAATATAATTAATTTCAATTCAAAGAAATGAAGTGTGTAAAGTGTACTTTATATTTTCATGATTTTCGTGACTTTACATTTGGTTTATGTTGCCCCTTTTCCACAGGAAGGTATTTATTGTTTTTGCATATTTAGCTCTTGATGTGTTTTGGTATTTTTGAGCATTTTGCTGTAGTACCTGCATAATTTAATTCAAGAGCCGAAGAGCTGTTTGCCCATTACTAGTTTGTCTATCTTTTAACATTAAAGAAAAAGTATACATAGTAAAAGGAATTACTTGGTTTCGTAGTTCCTCCTATTTATTTTCTTATGCACACAAAAGTAAGTTTTTCCGTTCAACCATAGCACTACAGCGAAAAGCAAAACGTCATGGCAAATACAATTATGCTTTATTCCAATACACATTGCTAATTTTTCATTATTATTACATTTATTCAGCATAATATCTTCAAAGGTTTCATGATTTAATTTGCAATCTTCTGGCCTGAAATCTTTTCCTGCTACACTGAAGACTCTCTCAGCGTGTGCAGAGAAAGCTGCAGCCAAAGGGTTGGCATCCTCTGATAAACATGGTTGGTTCAGGTATCGGTGACATTATGTGAACCTTTCATGGCAGGAATAGGGACTAGTTTGACTTTTGATGCAGGAAAAGTGTTTGGGACGTTTCTTAGGTTAGAAACTGCCGTCACTGCAGCCAACACTGACTTTTAAGGAGAGACACTCAGCTCTTCCTATGAGCAGATCCACCATGGTGCACAAAATGACAGTATAATTATTATTTTAGGTGACACTTCAAATGTTGCATTATTTCATTCTTTACAAAACGACATTTTTATAACAATGATGTATAACAATGTTAATGTGTTTATGTATAATTCATATTTAAATTAAAGTTCATATTTTAGTTAAAAGCTACACCTACAGTACGTATATGAACTTGAATTTGAATCCAAACCCTTTTTCGTTCTTCTTCTTTAAATTCAAATATAAATTTCAATGCCACAACCTGTTTTCAACCACAATTCAAATGTAATTCAGATTAACAAAATGAACTGAAATTCAAGTTCATATATGTATTCAAAATCCTGAATTTTAGGATACGTATTTGAGAATTTCATTCTCAAATCAGTTCTGAATGGTGCACATCCCTAGTTCATATGTTAAATCATGCATTTTTTTTTTCAGAGTGAATACACACTGACTGCTCAGATAAATAACGTCAAAAATAATTTTCTTTTGTTGCTTAAGATTTTTGCACAGTCCTATACTGTATATAACAACTCAAACATTTTTTTATGTTATTTGTTTTAAAGAGGCTGCAATGTGTAACATTAACATCTGTATAAAGAGAAGGTTAGGCTTTTGGCTGACAGCAAGCAAAATGCAACAAATTGTATAATAATAATAATAATAATAATAATGAATGATTTTTGTTTGATGTTTAGAAAAACATTTATGGAACAAAGCAGACAATAAGGTATCTTTGCTAATTTTATATTGACAAACAACTAAACTGTCAAAATTATTTTGCAGGGAATAATCTTACTGACATTATAATAAAGCAAATATGAAAATAGTTGGAATCTCATTTACCTGTGATTATGACAAAGGTTCCATTCCCGAAGGTGACCTCATGAAGAAACACAGCAGCACAATAATACACTGCAGAATCTGACGGCTCCACGTTACAAATAGTGAGGTTAAAACTCCCCTCTGCATTCAGTAAGGAGTAACGTTTTATGCTTTTATATTCCTTGTAAAATTCACCAGGTACGTAGAGAAGTGCTTTCGCCATGGGCTGGGGCTTCCGACCAACAGCTTGCTTAAACAAAGTAACAAAAGTTGTTTCTCCTTGACAGAAGCATGTCAGGGTCACACTGTCTCCAAGCTGAACCCTCATCAGGTGACTGGGCTGAACAACATCTGTAGTCAGTGCAGTGTCTGCAAAAACAGAAAAACAAAAAAAATCATAATCAAATAAGACATATAATAGTAATCTAAATAACTATTAACTATGATGCAGATTAAATGGCCAAATTCCACTGATCACATCATACAGATAAATGAAAATATTAAAATCCCAAAATAATTTATATTATAGGGCCTTACTAATGAAAATGAGAAGACCAAAGAGTCTGAACATTTTTGTGCTTCCACTGTTTAGAATAAACTGCTCTGCTGCTAAGTGAGAGATCATGGTCGTGGTCGGGATGAAAGGGCAGGAAACAGAGAGGAAACAGAGAGACACACATCAGGCTGATCTGATTGGCTGTTCACATGGGAACTTAAGTAACAGTGAAAAAGCATTTTAATGTGCACTTACATGACGTTTATTAATTTACTCCTTAACATCCAGTTAAAATGAGAACAATTAGATAAACAGGAGCAGATACTGAGCATATAAAGTTCTTTGTACAGAGTGCTGAGATACTGTGGGAGAGCATTTGCTAATCATCTCTCTCAGACAAGCTCAGCACAGTATGAGTCTGTTATCTATCTGATATTAGACAGTCTCTCATACAGTAATAATAATTGATACTTTATTGGTCCCTGTGGAGAAATTGTCTTAACTTCTCTCTCAACTTGCTCTCTTTTTTTTAGAGTAAACAGAGTAAGTTGTCTGCGAAGGGCAGCCACCCATAGTGATGCCCAGTGAGCTGGGGGTTAAGGGCCTCGCTCAAGGACGCAGAGATGTGCTGTGGCTGGGTTTGAACCAGCGACCATCTTATTACAAGCACACAGGCATTAGATCTTCTAATCACACTTAAAAGGCAGATTAAATGTTCTTTCCACCATGCAAACAGAATGTAAATTGTAGCTTTACTGCTTAGATTTACATTCACACATTTGCATTTAAAACAAGCATTTTAAGTGATGTACATGAGAGTAAATGGTGAATCAGTTTATTTGCCACTCTACACATTACATTGGCGCCCATTATAAGTAACTGTACAGTGACATTGCAGTTCCTCAGTTGCTTTGATGCATTTCTGGAATCACCCTTAACATCTGCAAAACTGTAAGTGCATTTCCCAAAACAATTCGTGCAAACAGCACCACACAGATGGACTGTCTACAAAAAAAGTCATAGAGGCCACCAGCAGCCCGAATACCACACCGTAAGGCCGTATGTTAGGATGCTCTCTATGGCAGAGCGGTAGGAGGCCACCAGCAGCCCGCATACCAGACCGTAAGGCAGCATGTTAGGATGCTCTCTATGGCAGAGCAGTTGAAGGTCCCGATCAAGAAATCCGACAAGTTTCCCCAATAAGCCAGTAACCCCGCTTCATAGAACAGGCCACAGGACTGGTTTTGGTGAGATAGTCCGAGTAGTAGGTAGAAATCAGGATGGAGACTGAGTGTGGGTCTAACAGGTGAGCAGATGTAGGACAGAATGTAGAGCCCTCTGGTGGAGTGCCTGTGCATGACTGAATGTATGGTTTGGGTCTGATGGTCTGAATAGTTGGTAGAAATAGGCACCTTCCTACCTGATGTGGTAGGTCTAGATAAGGGGTCACCAACATGGTGCCCCAAGGATGCCCCCAATGACCACATGAGTTGCCCGTGGACCTGTTCTATAAAATAGCACAACTCACCAGCGAACATCATCTAAAATTTAATTTTGTCCTGTTTCTAATCTATCACATTTGCATTTATATAGATTTGAAATTGAATATAAAAAAGCATTTAAAACATGTTTATCATGCATGAAGTTTAGACATGTTTAGGAGGGCGTTTAAAACTGATATCAAACTTCGTATGGCTCAGTACCCGTGAAGTAGCTCTCCGTTTTAAAAAGGTTGGTGACCCCTGGTCTAGATCTTGCAAGTTTGTTTGTACTGGCTGTGTGAACATACTGTAGCACTGTTAAGAATATGCAACACAGCCTGAGTTGGGGATCTGCTGTATGCATCAGTAATATAATGCTTTGTCCTTTTCTAGGCTGTTCATTAAGACATAAAGCCTGAAAGTTTTCTGAATGGCATTAATGAAATTGAGCACTGCCCCCACCTGCTGGCCAATTTATTAAAACATTGAAATCGCTGTCTGCACAGGCTGACGTGTCATTTAAGTCTGATAATTTTCTATGAGTCAAACGGCAAGAAAATGACAAGAAGTTAAAAACATGGAGTTAGATGAAGGAGAAAAGATTACAAATTTGAAGATTATGAAATCAGGACATGTCAGCTAAGTCAGCCAAGGTGGGTCTTAAACATATGGACGGAAGTATGAGCGCTAAACTTAAACGGGTTCACTTGTAACCGCTGCCACCAAATTTCGTTAAATTGCTGGGGAGGTCCAGATACATGAGACAGGAATAGAAGGATTATTCTTTATTAATATACAGACGAGGGTTACAACCCTCCCTAGGGCAATAGAAGGGGATACCTGCCACGGGACATTCTAAAACGCTTAATGTGAAAATGCGTAACGCAACTTAATGTATTAAAACAGTCACCACAAATCACCAAATTTCTCGCGAATGTATCTGGCCATAAAGACTTACCTGACAAGAAATCAAAACCGAAATGCTAGGAATATGGACTTTAAGCCTTTTCTTTATGGGCGTCAATGGAGGGGAAAACGCTTGACGTAAGATGAAGTCCATATTCCTAGCATTTCGGTTTTGATTTCTTCCCTGGCATGGGTGACGGGTACACCACGTTCCCAAAGCCACGTTAGCCTCGAGCGAACTGCCCGGAGAAACCGCTCACACCAGCGCTGCAACCCGATCTCCTCCCCTTTTAAACACACATTTCTATGGCGTTAAATTAGTGCCAAAAGTCGTGCGCATAAAAACAGAAAATCCATGCTCTCTACGCGCTCGCGATTGCACAGCACTCACTCACTCGCTCGCCGTTAAATTAGGGCCAAAAGTCGAACCACGCGCGTGCGTGTGCTCGAGTGCTGAAAACCCATCCCCTCTACGCGCTCGCGTCTGCACAGCACTCGCTCGCTCGAATTTCCCGCTTCGTCTTACCGTATATAAAAGAATGGGCCAATGTACGGTAAATTGCATTGTGAATAAAATTTCTTAATACAACATCACAAAGCCAATTTAATAAATTCAAATCCTGGGAAGAACGCTCCTCAGATATTAGTTCTCGGGTTAGTGTTAGCAGACTATAGGCGAAACCACCTTAAGTGCTATCTGTTAATGTTTATTAAATTAGCATTAAAATGGAGAGGTTTATAATATCTTTTGTCCTTGTAGCTGCTAAATACACTCATTATTAAAGCCATAAAGTTGTCTGCCTACTACATTGGAATCTCCACTGAGTAAGTGTTTTTGATGGATTTTATTTAACTTTATTATACTCTGGTCCTTAGATCTAATGTCATACTTCTTCACTTATATTGTTTGTGAAAAGGTTTACCACGGTCAAACAGAGCAGCCACTACATCATCATACATGAACAAGCACCTCACAAAACAAAAACATTTCATTTTCATAATTAAAACTTTTGAATGGTAGGCCTAGTGTGTGGATCAGAGACAAGATCTTGACACCTCATTAACTATAATTTGTTCTGTGAACAGCTCAGATACCACCTTCTCGAAAGTCTTCTGCATAAAATAGAAATAGGATTCAGCGCGACTCCACTAAATTTGGATTACCTGGAGTTCCTTTGTCATCAGGAGCTGTATCTTCTGCAGGCCCTGTCTAATCACATTGAAGTACCTCCTGCTATCACCCTGGCTTTGCAAGAGCTCTTTGACCTTGTGAGGGCACATCTGGAACGTCCAGCCCCATGTGTCACACAGGAAGTCGCTGCCACCAATAGACGACCCAAGATTTTGATTGAAGAACAATGTTTGAAAGAAATGCTCCATACTCAACTTCCTGTGCCTTGCATAGCCACACTGATGGGTGTTTCAAGAAGAACAATCTTAAGAAGAATAAAAGAGTATGAGCTCTGTGTTAGGGAACTTGACAATTTGGTTTCTTCTGTCAAGAATGATCTACCAAATGCAGGCTACAGGATAGTCAATGCAGGCTGCAGTCAATGGGCTACAGGGTTCGGTGGAGAAGAGTTGCAGCCTCCATGCATAGGGTTGATTCCATGCGCATCATATAAAGGTTGTCAAGTCTTGGCTGTGTTGTACGCAGAATGTACCAGGGCCTTTGTCTCTAGTACACGTGGACACAAACCACAAGTTGATCCGGTTTGTATTACCAGCAAATTTATTTGGAGTAAACCCTGGGTGGATTGGTGTGAGGTGGTGGTGGGGCTTTGGAGAAGATTTCCTGCCGATCAACACTAGCAACTTATATCTATCTGTCATGGAGGTCTCGGGACTCACAGATATTCAGAGACATGTGGATAGTTTACCAGTGGTTTTCAGCAGGAAATAGTTATTACTACAAATTGTCACCCCCCCCCCGCCCCCCACAGAAACTGGATCTGGCTATAGTGGGAAAATCTTTTTTTTTTTTTTATTTGTGAGAACTTGAAAGCAAAACAAAACTTGGAAAAAATATATGCTCATTCACCAATTTTCTAATCTGGGGTCTAAAGTGGTCAGGCTTGCAAGTGTATTTGGTTATTTGTCTATCCTAGCCTGTTGCAGTGTATATTTCCTGTATATTTTGCATGTAAAAAATGTTGTTTGTTATGTCAGTGCTTAATATTATCATGTAGTCTTCATGAACTTTCTTCATCTTGGCCAGGGACTGCATTTGAAAAGTAGCCACTTGACTAAAATTGGCACATTTTCAGAAATGCCAGCAACAATACTGATAATGAACACCCCTCTAACTGACTCTCAGTTGGTTTAGAAAAAAGACTTTTAAGAGAAAAGAAAGCCTTCCTTTGGTTTTGCATTTTTCTCTTTTTTGTTGGCTGTGCACAATATATTAGAAGAATACCTTACAATTATATTAGTTAAGAAATAACAGATTGCGTATATACAATATTAAGGTGATAACAACAACCCTCACTGTCTCTAGGTGCTGCTTCAGACAGGGCATTCTGCAGCAGGGACACCACCCGTCGTGCAGCATCCAGCAAATCTCCCTATCACAACAGCCCACATAACAGAATAACATTAGTGTATGATTCAGTAGGGCTAGTCCAGGTCTGGAAAGTAGTTGGGCCAGATTTTTAAACCAAGAAATTTAGCTGGGCCAGACATTTTCAGCGGCCCAGTAAGCAACAGGTAATGGCATTTTAAACAAACACAAATCAAGGTACATTATTTTAAAAAACTACAACTGAACAGAATCTGAGAGCAATATTTTTTTTCACTTCTGAAATGAGAAAAATATTTTGGTCGTATCTGACCTAGACGCATCCCAAAGAAAAAAAATGCCTATTAGATGGTAAACAGACATAAAGAAAAAGGGAAAAATCGTCTATAATCATCATCCGCTTATACTGTGGTGATCCATTTCACCCACACAGGCATGATCACCATTAGCGGTTTCCACATTATTGTCGAGGTGACTATTCACTTTACCTCTGCTTTCTCCGACATCTTCCTGATTCTGCCGCCAACAAGGGGCTCATAGGGTGGAGACTGAGGGTGTTAAACAGACCAATCTTTTGTCACTGAATGCAACAAATAATGTATTTATCTGTCAAAAGTCCAGCACCAGGAAAAGCAACAGAGTGACAGTAGAAACTGTAATAATAATGGAAGTGCGCCGCCCTACAGGGAAGGAGGAGTGATGGGAGTCCCGGTGGTGGCTAAGCGCGCGTGGGGAGAGGCGTCGTACTGTGAGGCTTCATGAACTTCCGATGGGGCAGTGCTGTCATACAGCGGGGAGCCTGAGAGGGGCACTGTGGCCGGGTGCGAGAGCCCTGGGTAATGAGTTGTAGAGCTGCGCAGTGTCACGATCGGGTACAAGCAGGCAGGCGATCGTGCGGGCAAGGCGTGCAAGGAGCAAGCGGACAGGCAAAAACGGGAGTTTAATTAGGAAGCGCGGACGGGGAAACATCTCACGCATACAAACATCAATGACAGACACTGGACTCAGGTAAGACACGGACTGAAATACACAGGACTGAGCAAATTAACTAGATACAGCTGGGTACAAATCGGGAGAAAACACGTGGGTAATCAGGGGGCGTGGCACACAGGAGGAGCGGACGAGCCGGGCATGACACGCAGGAACTGAGAGCCCAAGCTGTTGGACATTCCACTGGACTAGGAGACTGGGGTGAGTGAGGAGGAGCTCATTGACCACAAACTGGGATACTGGCTGTGTGTGAGCAATGGGGTGGAGATTAAGGAAAGACGTTAAATCAGCATGCAGTGTTGCCTGGAAACAACAACAAATATACTAGTGTCACTGTACTAAAACAATATCAAAATAATGCCTATTTTTTATTCATTTTACTTGTAGAGTGCAAAGTACAAAGGAAAACAAAGAGTAACTATGGCGAAATAAATCAAAGCATGTCCCAGAATGATGGGCCTGAATGGATCAGGACAGAAGAAGGCGAAAGTCCTGTTAACGAGGTGAGACGATGCAGACACAGGCCAGGATGTGGGTATAGGCGAGAACAAGAGGGAAGACGGGGGCCCGAGACTCAGCATGGGGACAGGTGGGGGAGGGGAGGCACGGGCTCACCTGGAGCTGCTCCCGGAGGTGCCGCTATGACTCATGGGTAACATGCCGGAATGGGACGGCACCTGTAGGCTGGACCAGTTGTCATGGGAGGGCAACATGGACAGACAGGTAGACGAGCTGTCTGAATAAGCAGCTGCAAGTATAAAACAATAAATGAAGCAGGTATGTGGTGGGCAGTGTTACAGCGTCCTTAATATGGTCAATACAGAAAAGGCATGTTATCATGTTATGTATATACTGCCTCCAGTTACTTAATGCCTAACTTTAATACATTGATTGATTTGTTCACTGCTGCAGCCTGTGTCAACTTTCCTTTCAGACAGATGTAAAGTCCATTCTGTTTTTGTTCTGTGTAGTTTTTTTTGAACAGCATATGGCTGAATTCTGTTAAACCTCAGACTGAAGAAAATTGTGTTAATTGAAAAGCAAATATCAAAAACTCAGTCTGCAGGAATGTTTTTCTAAATATTTCTGTGGACTTTTGGAAATTTCACGAAATTCCATTGCTCCATTACATAAACACTGAGTGAGATTTCATTCCCATTACTGCAACGTATGAAGAGGATTATGACTTATTACTTTAGGTTATCGGACTGAGTGAGTTTTGGAAATTTGCTCTTCGATAACTGAAGCAGTGCTGTGAATGCAGAGGTTATATGCGTCGCATATCAACAGAACTGTATGTTTATGTCTTGTCTTAATTATTTTGATTAAATGTCTAACTATTCCCAATATGTGTGAACATACTTGGCCAAATAAAGCTGATTCTGATTCAGTCAGAGGGTAATCGTCGGTGTGCTGTACTATCGTGGTGACCCACACAGAGAGCTTAGGACCATGATTTCAGTGTGTGCTTGTGTGAGGGGACAGGCAGGGCGGCGGCTCACTGGGTGATGCACTCCTGTGGGTATAGGGGCTGGGATAGGGGGCGGAGCAGTTACTCCTCAAGGAGGAGTAACAGTCACAGCCGTGGGGGGAGGAGAGGGAGAGGGTGCTCCCAAACTGGGGGTGTGGGTTTGATGAAGAGCAGAGAGACCCTGAGCCTGGGATGAACCAGCTGCCTACTGAAACGAAAGCGGATAAAGACAGAAACTAGAACCTCAAACTAAACAACACAAACAACAATATCAAGTTATATTCAATCATTAAACCGTTATATATTTAATCTAAACAATAGTAATAAATATCGTTCCGATTCAAAATATCATTTACGGGTGAATCTTATGACTTGCATTGGGAAACAGGAAACGGGCCAAGCTGCAGGGCCAGTTCAAAGGCATAGTGCGAGGCGCCCAGAAAGGGGGCGAGGTCTGGGCGGAGTCAGCTAAAGAAGAAAAAGGCCTGACCTTTTTCTGGATGCTGTGGACTGTGTTTGTGTGTGAGCTGCAGCTGCATGTTCCTTACATTTTTTTTATTAACACCAGCACCGTGAGGTTTGGCCTGGACTGGGTCCTGTCCTGCACGGTTGAAGACATGTTGACTGATGGTCAGCCCGTGTTCTGTTGGATCCCACAGAAAGGAAATGGGAATCCCGTTTGGATCGGATGCTGACAGTTGAAAAAAAACTCATGTCTGTGTGTTATGAAAGAATATCAATAAATGTTTCCGAAAGGGGATGACTCATTTGGTAATTATTTACGGCTTATGTTATGGCTGAGAAATTTACAGTCTTTACTAAAGTCTGACTTCTTTCGAGTCACCTTTAATATAGATTGGACACTCTCTATGCTATGTACAATACTTATATAGATGGTACATGTTTACTTGCTTGCACAGATGGTTGATTAGGTAATTAGTGTAAGTGTGTGTGTGTGTGTGTGTGTGTGTGTCCAATCGCATGTATGTCCAAGGTCCATAGTAAGTAATATACACTGATCAAGAGATGCCTGAAAGTGGATGAAAGAGGACATTAGTGGGTGTATCACTTAGTGTAACGGGTGCAGGAAAATGAGCAGGACTGCAAGCCATATAATGACCCACTGTCCTTATCTAGCTCTTAATACAGTATGCATACAGTGATGTATCTACAATGGACAGCTACTATAAGCAGATAGCACAGTACAGGTGCTTAATCTGTATGCTATTTCCATCCATCCATTGTCCAAACCGCTTATCCTACTGGGTCACAGGGGGTCCGGAGTCTATCCCGGAATCAATGGGCACGAGGCAGGGAAGAACCCAGGATGGGGGGCCAGCCCATCACAGCTCACACTCACACACCATTCACTCACACATGCACACCTACGGTAAATTTAGCTACTCCAATTAGCCTCAGCATGTTTTTGGACTGCGGGGGGAAACCGGAGGAAACTAGCAGCTTTGTGTGGTAATTGTTTGTATTAAAAACACATTGGATCAAGTCAAATTATTTTTATGAAGAATTAACATCTAAAAGCTGCTAGTAGACCGTGGGAAAATAATTTTTCTATTTTCTTTCAAAAGTAGGTATTGCAATTTCCATCATATGTAAGAGGGCCTGCCCATCAGAGTAATGTACATCCTGTGACATGTATTGACTATCAAGACAAACTGAAACACGGTGTATTAGGCTGTCAATGAGTACTGGACTAGGGTGAAAAACTGCCTGATAATCTACCTATTAACTAGAAGAGTACAAACTGGAGACGGATCCCCTAATACAGAGGGATTAACGTCTGTGCCACATCCAGAACCATTCAGTGTAGGAGTCTGGTGGTTCTACTGGATACTGACAAGTACCCAGCCCCTTTGTTCCCTCTGATAATCATCAGTCCTCCTCTGAATGCCTTCACCACTCTATTCCTGAATAGGTACACATTTAAATATGCTAGCAAGATCAAGGTATTGGGATAACTGTTAGGTTCGCTGTTCAGAGAGTTGCAGTGAAAACCATCATACACAGTGGCCCTTTCTAGATAAGATTACCTCCCTCTGATCTAACAGGTCAAGATCAAAGCAAGGTGCATTGCAATGTCTGACACCCAGCACACTACAGCATATAAAATACAGGTATCCATCGCCTTCCGCATTTGGAACCAGGACCACTTGTTGCAAGTCAATTTGGGCATATCTCAAGTTATACGAGAGAGGCAAGACATTAAGGACAGTATACACAGTCCTGAAATAATAATGTACATATTAAACCACAGCACTTAATAAACAGATACTGCACTTACATTTCACAAAAAAAAAATAAAGCACAGATTGCACTAAGAAATCAAAAGATGCATGTGCTAGCAAACAGTGGGAGCTGAGGAAGAAGCAGTGGTGAAATACTTTATTGTACAGTACAGTAAGTTTCTTTTTATAGAATGAAATAGCATACAGGGGGCGGCATGGTGGTGCAGTGGTTAGCACTGTTGCCTCACACCTCTGGGACCCGGGTTCGAGTCTCTGCCTGGGTCACATGGGTGTGGAGTTTGCATGTTCTCCCCATGTCGTCGTGGGGTTTCCTCCCGCAGTCCAAGAATATGCTGAGAATATGCTGAGGCTAACTGGAGTTACTAAATTGCCCGTAGGTATGCATGTATGAGTGAATAGTGTGTGAGTGTGCCCTGTGATGGGCTGGCTCCCCATCCTGGGTTGTTCCCTGCCTCGTGCCCATTGCTTCCGGGATAGGCTCCAGACCCCCCACGACCCAGTAGGATAAGCGGTTTGGACAATGGATGGATGGATGGAAATAGCATACAGATCTTATAAGCACCTGTACTGTGCTATCTGCTCATAGTAGCTGTCCATTGTAGATACATCACTGTATGCATACTGTATTAAGAGCTAGACAAGGGTCATTATATGGCTTGCAGTCCTGCTCATTTTCCTGCACGCGTTACACTAAGTGATACACCCACTAATGTCCTCTTTTATCCACTTTCGGGCATCTCTTGATCAGTGTATATTATTTACTATGGACCTTGGACATACATGCGATTGAACACACACACACACTTACACTAATTACCTAATCATCCATCTGTGCAAGCAGGTAAACATTTACCATCTATGTAAGTATTGCACATTGCATAGAGAGTGTCCAATCTATATTAAAGGTGACTCAAAAGAAGTCAGACTTCAGTAAAGACTGTAAATTGGCAGCCATAACATAAGCCGTAAATAATTACCAAATGAGTCATCCCCTTTCGGAAACATTTATTGATATTCTTTCATAACACACAGACATGAGTTTTTTTTCAACTGTCAGCATCCTTCTCGATTGTCAGAAGCTCTGCGCTAGAGGGAGGTTTACTGGTCTTATACTCTTCTGGCACCTTGTGTGATTCCTGACTTGGGACATCAGTTTGGCTCCTTCTGTATGTGGTTTACATTGTATTTGTTCTTTAAAGTTGCCCCTTCAGAATTAGACAGTGTAACCAGCTTGCCACATATTGCCTGGATGACATAAGGTCCGGTAAAATCCGGTTCCGTTCTTCCTCCTTTCCGTCCCCGCTTCCTCATGTTGAACAGAAGCGCCTCATCTCCAACATGATAAACTGTGCTTTGGTACCTCTTTTGTATTCGTTTACCACATGCCTGCTTCTGTTTTTCCT
This sequence comes from Brienomyrus brachyistius, assembly GCF_023856365.1. Taxonomy (NCBI): domain Eukaryota; kingdom Metazoa; phylum Chordata; class Actinopteri; order Osteoglossiformes; family Mormyridae; genus Brienomyrus; species Brienomyrus brachyistius. Next base: position 49,407 of record NW_026042404.1, on the reverse strand, counting down.
GTGACTAGGAGATGTTTTCAGCTGTTGTTGCTTATTGTCTCAACTACTTTATTTTTTTCATCAAAAAACGTGCCGTAGCTTTTCTCATCGGGAAGAATAATTGTGGAAAGCTGAAGTGGAAAAACATTCATAGCAAATTATTATTATTCACAGATCATTATAAAGAGTCATTTTCTAAAAGCATTAAGAACAATGTAATTTGCTGTTTCAAGATATGTTTTTAAATAACTACTTGTCAGTCATAAGAAACTCTTCAACACACATGATCCGATCTTGCCACAAATCATTTTTAATCTCACTTTTGTTGCCAGCAGTTCAGACATTAATGGCTGTGTGTTGAGTTATTTTGAGGGGACATCAAATTTACACCATTATACAAGCTGTACACTGATTACTTTACATTCTATCAGAGTTTCATATCTTTAACGTTGTCCCTTGAAAAGATATAATAAAATATTTACAAAAATGTGTGGGGTGTACTCACTTTTGTGAGATACTGTATATTAAGGGATTGATTGTCAATAATATCAGTAATTCCTGATGTAATGTTAAAAGAATAGAGCCTGTCTCACACAGTTCTAAAACAACCTCAAAAACAGACTTACCATTTTATGTCATCATTCGTTTTCTCATCCAGGCCATTGGTTTGGGGATGATATGCAGCAGTGATCAACGGCAGAACAGGGGCTCTGAACGCAGTATGGATTAAAAAGGAATTAACCATCTCTCTCAATATAAAATTAGGATCATTTATTCTCTACAGAGGCCCCCATAGAATAGTGCATCCATCCCCTCACTCATGTTTAGACAGACGTAAGGCAACAGGCCAATGACATTCAGAACAGCAACAACATCAACAATTGTACAGCTAGTTTTAAAATTTAATAAAAAAGACAAACCAATTAGGTAATATTAATGAAATTATTAAAATGTGCAGATTAATAGTCAGAAATAATTTGCGATTTTAAGAGCGGAAAGGATACATTAAAACTCAATTACATTTATCCCTTAATAATAAAAAAAAGGTTTTTGAATTTTACATCATGATAAATGAGAACTATATGTGATTACTAATTACTGTTGACTAATTTCCTGTCTGGACGTTTCCCTCCTCATTGTTAAAAGTCATTATATGTCTGGGTGCCAGTCAGTGGAAGCACACAGACATGTTGGCCAGCTGTCATATTCATTCAGCACCAGCCCATCAAGTAGAGAATTCAGCACCACGGACAGTGACCTGTGTTACAATGACATCAGGTCATTGGCTCTAAATATTTTTCTAGAAATAACTAAATGGCTCTATTGTAGAAATTTCCAGCCAGAGTCTTGTGGTGCGTTCGTTTTTCTCTTGGAACTTGGAAATTCCAAATTGGGTGACATCACATCCAACAATCTCCCGTTCAAGCTAGCACAACTCGGAACAAACATGGCTGCCTCCATGAATACGCTGCTGTGTTGTTGCTTTATATTTTAGCAGTTATGGAGTAAGATTATTATTTCAGACAAATAAACAAGAAACAGGAACTAGTCAAACCACATTAAAAGCTTTATAAAGTATTTTAGTACATTCATAGCGATATTCTTTTTTCGAGAGGCAAACAAACTACAAACAAACCAAAAACACTAACAAGTCTGGTAAAAATCTGATATTGCATGTTAGGATACTGTTTACGGTCACAATATGGTATTCTCTAAATCGAACACGTGCAATTACATTAATAATTACTAATAATTATAAATAATAATAATAATAAATGGGCGGTATGGTCGTGCACTGGTTAGCACTGTTGCCTCACACCTCTGGGACCCAGGTTCAAATCTCCGCCTGGGTCACATGTGTGTGGAGTTTGCATGTTCTCCCCATGTCGTCGTGGGGTTTCCTCCGGGTACTCCGGTTCCCCCCCACAGTCCAAAAACATGCTGAGGCTAATTGGACTTGCTAAATTGCCCGTAGGAATGCATGTGAGAGTGCATGGTGTGTGTGAGTGTGCCCTGCGATGGGCTGGCCCCCCATCCTGGGTTGTTCCCAGCCTCGTGCCCATTGCTTCCGGGATAGGCTCCGGACCCCCCGTGACCCAGTAGGATAAGCAGTTTGGAAAATGGATGGATGGGATAATAATAAATTTAACAAAATAAACATTTTTAAGGATTTGTAAAATAGAATTAATGTTGAGTGTGTAAGCCGCCATGTTGAAATTACGTCACAGGGGCAACTCGGACAAGAAGATTCTGTCAGACATTAACGTCATAAAAGAGGCGTTTCTAATGGGAAGTGATGTTTTTCGTGACGTTTTTGTCCGAGTTGGAGTGAAATAATCAAACGCAGCATGTGTTCCTATTTGAAGAGAATATTCTATTTTTATTCTAAGGAACTACAGAAAATCAGCTCTGCATGTGATCTCCCCTTTACTGCTCGAGCAGGGCACACGCACATCAACAAGTGTCAAGGCAGCAAGTGCATGCAAACAACTTCTCAGGACGGTTACAGTATAGGACCTTCAGAAAGAGCCAGACTGCGGCGTCATTCAGAGATTCCATTGTCTAAGGCTTGCACTAAAACATTACAGCATATTTAAACAAAGTAGCATGGCACCTGTGTCAGAATCCCTCCCTGCCTTGTTCTGTTCTCTCTTTGTTGTCCCCATTTAGCCAGCACATGTCACTGGCCATCCTGACTCCTCTTTTGATTGTGGGTTTTAAGGATATCAGTGGGTCTGTGTTTTCATAATTGTCCCCCAGGCCACCATGCTGCTCAGCCCTTGATTCCAACTACAGTTGCAATCAGGTGGTTCTCAATCTACTAGGACTGTATAACAGGATTGGCCACCTGTTCTACCTTTACTCGTTCAGCCGCATTCATGAGTCTGGCCTATAGGTTATTCAAATTTTGTCCTGCCAAATTTACCGGACAGGAGGTGGACACTGCAAATGAATGTGTGAATACTCCAATACCTACATCTTTACAAGTTACCTGAAGTGGTTTGGTAAATGATTGTGAGGTTGGAAGTCCTTCTTGATGTCTGTTTGCAGCTCATCCACCAGCAACTGCACGAGTTGTCGCTCCCAGAGGGAATCCCACTCTCGGTCCGCTGGAGGGTCCATCTCACTGTAGCTGGAGTATGTTTCCATCAGTCACTTGGCGTGGGGCTCACAGAATTTACCAGGCTCCTGTTTAATCTGACGCACCTTAGTCCAGTCCATGCATCTGGGGAACTTCTCTGAAAATCTCTGGCAGATTCTTTGCAGCTATACTTGATATTGGGTACTTGCCGCAACTAAGTAATGGGTTGTTGAATCAAAGTCCCGTTCCATGTGAAAAATAACCCCATTTTAGGGTTTTGTTAAACAACTGGTCTAATTTGGATGCAGAGGTTCTGCACGGAAGGCCCAGTCTCTGAAGGGCTGTGGCATAGCGAGGCCTGTTCTGCCTGGAATCCGGCAGGTCACTGGCAACATCCCCCAACTCCTTCATCTATAAGGTCGGGAAACCAGAACGTTTACTCCCCCTTATGGATAAGGACATACCAACGTTGGGGCAACTCCTGCTGCCTGAGTCTTCAACCAAGTCCAAAACAAAAGTATACAATGTTAGGAAGGGTAATTCAATGGTATGAGACTGAAACTAGAAACTGTAAATCGGATGGAGTTAAATAGCAATACTGTGGAAGAGGCATGGGAATTTTTTAAAAGCACATTGTTGCAAGTGCAAAAGAACTTCATACCCGTTTCCAGAAAAACTAAATCTAGGAAACTGCAACCAAGCTGGTGTCATGACCTGCTTGTACGATCCTCGTGTGTGCCACGCCCCCTCATTAACCATGTGTGCTGCCCCGATTGTAACCAGCTGTTTTCTGTCAGTTTGAGTAGTCCTGTGTATTTAGTCCACATTCAAGTCTGTTTCCCCAGTCCTGTCATTGAAATCTCTCGCTGTTGGTACCTGTTTTCATCAATAAACCCTCATTCCCGACTCTCCGTTTCCCGGATCCTTGATTCCTCGCTTCCTGCCTGTTCGTCCAGCACGCGATGTCACAGGTGGTTTACTACGAAAATTAAGAATAAAGTCAGGAGCAAAAGGGCTTTCTTCCACAAATGGAAATTAACTAATGATTTCAAAATAAAGCAGGAGTATCTACGTCTACAGGTTTAGTTAATAACAGTTATAAGGATGACGTTAAAAGTTTCTTCCAATATTTTAACTCCGAAAGAGCTCTAAAAGCTGAAAATCACTCATTTGCAGGATAGTAAGGGCCTTATAATTGAAAATGAAATTGATATAAATGAGTTTAATGATTATTTTACAATGGCTGTTCACAGTAGAATAGCTTACCACCATTTAGTACAAATACAACGATGTCTATGACCAATATATGTATAACTGAGGCTGATGTGGTACAAAGCCTAGCTAAGCTCAAAATAAATAAATCGCAAGGCCCTGATGGCATCTTATCTATAGTTTTAAAAGAGATGAGGGGTATTATTAGCCAACCTTTAACTTTACTATTCCAGAAATCATTATCTGCTGGTGTGGTATCTTCTGATTGATGTTAGATCATGTCTCATGTCCAGAGAGGCTACAACAGGATCTGGATTTAATTAGCGACTGGGCTCATACGTGGCAGATGAAATTTAACATAGATAAATATAAGGTAATCCATGCAGGGAGCAGAAATATAGTAAATATAGTAAAGTACAGATATTTTATGGGTTCCACTGAAATAAAGGTAGCTGATTACGAGAAAGATCTCGGTGTGTATGTTGATACTTCCATGTCCCACTCTTGCCAGTGTGGGGAAGCATTAAAAAAAGGCAAAAGGATGTTGGATTAAACTCCACACACCTAGAGATGTAAGTCAAGAGAAGTGATGCTACGATTATATAATTCCTTGGTAAGATCCCACCTAGAATACTGTGTGCAGGTTTGGTCACCATACCTTCAGAAGGACATTGCTGCCTTGGAAAAGGTGCAACGTAGGATGACTAGAATGATTCCTGCACTTAGAGGAATGTCTTATGAGGAGAGGTTCGCTGAGCTGAATCTGTTTAGCCTCAAGCAAAGGAGACTATGGGGGGACATGATCCAGGTATATAAGATTCTAACAGGTCGGGATGCTGTTCAGCCAAATGACCATTTCAATATTAATTTAAAATACTAGAACTCGTGGCCATAGTGGAAATTAGCTGGAGAACATTTAAAAATGAATCTGAGGAAGCACTTCAATTCAATTCAATTTTATTTATATAGCGCTTTTAACGACATGCATTGTCACAAAGCACTTTACATTTAACCGGCCAGAACCCCACCAAGCAAGCCTGAGGCGACAGTGGCAAGGAAACTCCCTCTAGCAGGAAGAAACCTTGAGTGGAACCTAGACTCAGAAGGGGACCCCATCCTCCTCTGGGCGACCAAGGAGCATGAAACTGCATTTACATTGACATTCATTAGAGTTCATATAGTTATAAAGTCCCAGTTGGTTTCATGTAGTTATATCCAGGAGTCCAGGTGCGGGTTCACACGGTGTAGTCGGCTCGGTATCAGCTCGAAAAAGAGAAGATGGAGAAGAGTTATTGCCCTACACCTAACCGGCAGGACTAAAGCAACTATGACAGCCTGCCTAAAAGAGTGACCTGGAAGGAAGCACAGGCATGAGGGTTTACAGAGGTTTTGGCGTCAAGCCACCTCCCATCCACAGCTTAAGTGATCGGCGAGAGTGGCAGGACGACAGCACCAATCCCCCCTTTCCCCTTCAATCTCAAATAACTATGAACCTCCAGATTTCCCATTCACCTTAGAAAAGAAGATTTAACTATCCAAAAGACTGGCGAAAGAGGTACATCTTAAGCCTTGACTTAAAAGCAGAGATTGTGTCTGAGTTCCGAACACTAATAGGAAGTTTATTCCATAGCTGTGGTGCTTTATGAGCAAATGCTCTTCCCCCAAAGGTAATGTTCTTTATTCTGGGTACGGATAGAATACCTCCATCTCGTCATCTAAGTGTATGATTCGGAACGCAAATGAGGTCACTCACATACTGCGGTGCAAGACCATTTACAGCTTTATAGGTTAAGAGCAGTGTTTTGTAGTCAACACGAAATCTAACTGGCAGCCAGTGCAGTGAAGATAAAATTGGGGTAATATGATTATATGTTTTAGTTTAACTATTGCTAGTAGCGGTTCAATCAATGCTGGGAGCATCGCTGAATAATTTTGATGGAACAGGGTCTAGCATACAAGTAGATGAATTTGAAGATAAAATTAAGTACATCAGTTCTGACTGGTTAACCAATATTCAATATTCAAAATGTTCTGTTTAATTGAGCATATTTTTGGTCAAAAAGTTTCATAAAGTCGTCACTGGAAAATAACCAGTGGTCTGGTTATTAGTCAGCTTGGACACCATAGTAAATAGGAATCTAGGATTATTTTTGTTTATTTCAATTAGTTCTGATAGATACTAGATGATTTGGCGGCACTAAGAGCCTTTTTGTAGCTACCCATAGCCTCTTTCCATGCTAGTTCGAACACCACTAGTTTAGTATGATGCCACTTACATTCTGTAAGGACATAAAACTTATAGGTCCTGCAGGCCCCAACTCTGATCAGCCTGCATCAGTCTATTTCAGAGCTCCGCTGGCCCAGGCAAGACTGGACTCAACTCGTCAAACCACCCCTTTTAAGGAAGGCAAAGGCCTGCCGGCTCCTGAGAGACTGGATAGGAATAACTGGAGCAGCACAGAAAAAGCAAGACCTTTCACCCCCGGAGTGACCAGAGTTCCACAATCAATCCACAGCAACAACAGCTGTCAGCCTCCAGACACAGACACCTTTTCCACTATAAACAGGATAACTCAGCACACATAGATGTTAGGGACAAATACACGCATGTTTGGTCTCGTTTGAATAGGCATGAGACGAGGAGTATTATACTCTCAGATTTAAGGCAGTATAGCTTTTCCTAAGAGAAATACAGAAACTTCGGCTCAACCCACCAAACTGAGAGAGATTCTCTCATGGTAGAACAAGGGAATTACAACCACCCCCTAAAGTGATCTGATTGGCTGGGGACTTGAGAACCAAGGTCAGCAATGCCCCTAAAATTAACCATTGACCGAAATTAGTCAGTCTTCAGAAACATGCCATCACCTGGTCTGGATACTTAAGGAAGGGCTTCAGAAGTAGTCGGGGAGTCACTCTGTAATCAGAGCTCCCGCAGAGAACTGGGTGAAAGTCTATCTGTAGTCAGATACTTTCCACAGAACTTTGTTCACTCTCAGCTGAGGAATGTGATTGTTTAATATTGTATTTGTCCAAATGTATTTACAAGTATGTGTCCACATGTCAATAATTGTATATTGTAGTATTTTTAATAAATGTTGTTTCGATTACTTTATGACTGTCTGATTTGCTAACTTCTTCATAAACTTTCCAGATTGGACTTCTATCCTTATTAGGACTATGGTGGTAAATACTATCTTGCAGCCTCTGGGTTAAATCCCATTTATTTATCCGGGTCCCAAACTTGACTGCCCAAGTTAAGTTAGGTGGATACCAAAACTACACCTCTGGAGTTCGCACACGCTGATGACAGGTACCGGTCTACCCTCTGAGGGGCGTACACACTATGTTCCTAGGCACCGGGCATAGTCCCTGAGACGCTCACATGGTAAGACAATGGGTGGCATCGGCGGAGGCCCAAAGTAAACCTCGTACAACCTTTTTTATTTTTAACTGAGCAATTTTCTCTAGTGGAATTAAGCATAGATGCTAAATAATCCGTAATGCTATCAAGTTCAGCAGAATTCGACATTAGTTTGGTTGAAAACGATAGCTCAGGGAGGTTATCGATAAAGTTACTTGCTGTATTTGACGTGATTGTACGTTTGGCATATAGAAGCGAGTCGGGGGGCTAATATTTTGAGCAAGGGAAATATTGAACGCAATAAGATGATGGTCAGAGATAATACTGGACTGAGGCAGTAGAGTTGAATACATGATATGAAGACAACTGGATCACAACTGGATCACGGGGGAATCATAAGCAGGGAAGAACACACAGGCAAACAGCAGCAGCAACATTAAAGGCAGGACTGAGAAGCACATTTATACAAGGCTAAGCAGGGAGCAAACTAGAGGCACCTGAAATGAGTAACACAAGGGCAGGAAGGAGAGGTAAAACAAACGCGGAACAGGCATGGCACGTTATACCACACTAGGGAGGAAACGGGAGGTTCAGGAGGGCAGGGTGTGGCAGGGATCCGTTTCAAAATTTAATTTTGGCTTGTACAAACCTTGGTAAAAGCTGCAAAAGATCGATCAACCACTTTCTGAGCTATTGTCTTAACAAACAAAGCATCTGTTGGGGTGGCGGTGTCTGGGGAATACCATGTGTAATACACCTTGTGAAGATTTATATGTAAAACAAAATATTTTTTGATTCTATCACACATATAGAAATTATCCATCCATCCATTTTCCAAACCGCTTATCCTATTGGGTCGCGGGGGGTCCGGAGCCTATCCCAGAATCAATGGGCACGAGGCAGGGAACAACCCAGGATGGGGGGCCAGCCCATCGCAGGGCACACTCACACACCATCCACTCACACACACACACCTACGGGCAATTCAGCAACTCCAATTAGCCCCAGCATGTTTTTGGACTGTGGGGGGAAACCGGAGTACCCAGAGGAAACCCCACAACGACATGGGGAGAACATGCAAACTCCACACACATGTGACCCAGGCGGAGACACGAACCCGGGTCCCAGAGGTGTGAGGCGACAGTGCTAACCACTGCACCACCATGCCGCCCCTTATAGAAATTATTCTAGGTTTAAATAGTAATTTAGCTGAGTAACTAGGCTGAAATTCTAGATAGTTGCAATTTTAAGAATTATTACTATTATTCACAGCTTTTAAGCATGCAGTTGGATGACGGATGGATGGATATTCAGCCACCAGAAATGCCAATTGTTGTTAAGAGGATCAAAGTCTGCAAAGTAGTATGCAGGGTTTAAGGCCAGAACACAGCATACTCTCCGACAGAAAGCATAAAGTTCACTGGGGGAATTTCTGTGGCCACTGCCTGAACAGCATGTGTGGAGAATGTTTATGAGGGTCGAGCCATGCAGAGCTGCTGGCCCTGGCATGTAATGATGAATCACAAATCAGTTAAAAATCGGTGCAAATGCATGAAGATTTAAACCGGCTGATGTGGAAAATGAATCACTATTGTAGGAGTACTTCACAGTACTTTAACAGAAAAACTGGTGTAATATTACATTTGATTTCACAATGTGAGTTTGACGTCAGATGTCACTGCGTATCACGTCGACATCGTACGTCAGTTTTTGGTTTTGAGCGAACGCGAGATGATGAATGAATTTGAAACTGAGGACGGCACAATGGTTAGTGCTGGCTTCGGTCCAGGGCCCTTTCTGTGTGGAGTTCGCATGCTCTCCCCGTTTTCGCCGGGGACTCCAGGTTCCTCCCACGGTCCAAAAGCATGCAGGATAGGTTGACTGGTGAGTCTAAATTGGCCCTGTAGTTGTGTGAGTGTGTGCGACCTGCGGTGTGTAGGTGACTGCCTGGGCTTGGTTCCTGTCTGCGCCCCTTGTTCCCGGGATAGGCTCCGGTCTCCCCCGCGATCCCAGTTGGGATTAAGTGGTTTCAGAAAATGGATGGATGGACGCACCCCCCGATCTTCAATTGGCGGTGTGGCAGCATATTAGCTTTCCGGTAATCACAAACGAGGAGGAAACAGCGAGAAAAGCACAGACAAGACATAAACTGCATGCAAACATTGTAATAGACTGATAACATACACAAACAGGTCCACTGGCACCACCGTGAGCTGAGTGAAGATTATTAAAAGGGCAAAGCACGCTAAAAAGCTGCACATGCAAACCTTAGCTTATTTATTTGATTTATTTTTTTTTTATTTACTTATTTTGATTTGGGATTTTTTTCAACAGTATTTTATTCAAATTCAGTTGCACTGTTCACAACAGTGTCAACAGTTCAGAAAGATAAATATAAGAATATTTTTGAATATATTTGTCTGCAGCTCATTCTGCAAAAAATTAGAAAATTGTATCGTGAACTCAGAATCGTGAATCGTATCAAATGGTGAGTTGAATGTATCGTTACATCCCTAGTTCTTACAGTAGTACTATGGTATGGTGGAGCCACATGACAGGAAGGCAGTACATTGCGAAGTCTGTTAAGAACATCATTCGCACTGAACTGCCCTCCATTGACCAGCTGTACTTTAACTGCCACAGTAACAAGGTTCAGTCTATAATCCAGGACTCTGACCACCATCCACAAACACTGACTAGCAGATTCATGAACAGCTTCATTCGCCAAACAATTCAAACCTGCAGCTTTTGCATCCCCTGTAACAGTCATTTCCACGGCAGCTGCACTGTACAGCTGTTACTGCACTTTATCCACCACTGACCACGTATCATCCAGTTTTGTCCTGCTTTGTATCGCACTGTTTCTGCACCATGTTGTCTTGTACTCCCTTGTGTTGTTATGCACCATCTGTGTTGTTCTGAGCAGTGCCATGATGCAATATTACAAAAAGATCTTGAGGAAATGCAGAGTTCTGGAGGAGATTCTCACAGATCATGGCATGTGTTTATACTGAAGAAACTGTACAAATTGCTAGACATAAAACACAGGACTGGCAACTGTGGTACGTTTTAACACCTTGATAAAAAACTTAAAATCCATAGTAAGTAGGACAACCTCATAGAACCTTTACTAGTCATTGTTCAGAAGATTAACACGGATTAAAAACCATTACTATGAAAGCACGCTAATCAGTTAAGTTGATTATGTGGAGAGAGAGAAAAAAAACTGTCTTTGAAAAAGATCAACCATAGAACGAAGCTGCAGCATTGACACCCCCTAGTGGTGATTTGAAGATAGTTCTGTCTGTAGCAGCTAAGCAGTAGATTTGGCGTCAGGTGCCATGACAAACTCAGTGCTGCTCGGTTTGAACGGCAGAAGCACAAAAATAAAGGGGGCATCTACTGCACGCCCCCCACCCTTGAAAATGGTACAAATTATCATGCAACAGTTTTCTTAAGTAAGTCTTTTTGGGCGTCTGCAGAAACCTCCACGATGCGATTGCCCTGATTAAGAAGTGCGCAGCGGATACAATTTGGGATGCATCGTTCATCCGATTTATTAATATATAATTATTAGTATGTCTATATTATTTTAGAAACGTTACTTGACGAATATTTTTCATTGAGATTGATTCCCCGTTTAAAATTTTGGTGACACTTCATATTTTTTAAGAGAGACAGACAATTTGACGCATGCAATTTGCAGAAATATGTTGTGCCGCTATAAAGTACACAGGCAGCATGACAAACATAAGTACTCACTGAAGCCACGACATACGCCCGGCTGGCCCCAGCGGTACCCCTAAGAAGAAGGCTTTTTTCACAACCCACGACCATCACGAGGGCAAAAAAAACTGAATAGCCTAGAATTTAGTTAATTACAAGGCACATATTTATTGGAGCAAGAGCTCTAACATAAAACTACCTTGTAATTATAAAGTATTATGGCTGTGAACAATGTACAAACAGGCACAGAAAGTAAAATACTCCAAAAATGCAAAGAACCTAAATATTTTTGTTTCCACCGATTCACTCTTGATGTGTTAGGAGTCACAGTTCAGTAGCCTATTCTTCAGTATCTGCATTTAAGACCACCAACTGCTCTTTCTCCTCCTTCGCTCGTCGGCTCAGAGTATTGGACTTGGTAAGTAATGTTGCCCTTTTGGTTCCAGCAGCACTCTCTGCTTCCTCTGCCATGTGCTCAGCATCCTTTTGTAAACTCTCACATACACTTTCCAGTGAGACTCTCTTCCTCTTGAGTTCCTCAAGTTTTCTTTTTTGCTTTTCGCTCATCTTTCACCTTTGGTCAGAGGCGCTTTGGTTGCTCCCCCACACACTCTGACATGGTCGCATATAAGCCTCTGTGCAACAACTGTTTCCTCTGATAAGTTGCAGGTCTCCACCTCTATTCGTTCCACTTCGGCTTGCCCATAGGACAGCAGCAGCAAGTTCTTGCAGAACATCCAGAGGTCAGGATAAGGCCCACTAACTTTTTGATGTAAAAAGACATCAACTTTGGATGGTGCTGAAGGAATGAAGGATATAAAATCCAAGCCTTTTGCCTCATTGTGCAGGTGATTATCAGACTGCTGGGATATTGCATCACCTGTAATTACATTAATTACAGTAGATTAGATGCAGATCAACAATGTCAATACACAGAATCACATGTAGAATAGGAAAGTGATTTATAACCCAATTTTCCTATGATACCATAAATGTGCAATCATTTTAATTTAATCTTGAGATATCTCTAGGCTCATCAAAGAAAATATAACTGGGCTGATGCTTCTTTTCAAACACCAAGAGTCGGTCTTCTAAATACTGCTAAAATCTACGTGTTAACACTATTCAGTTCAGGGACGGATTATGGGTTGTGTGGGCCCCTGGGTAAAACGTTCGCGAGGCCCCCCCCCACCACCACCACCTGCACCACCACCACAACCACCACAAGTCAAGGGCCCTTGGCAGCCAAACACCCTCCCTATAGGGTCAGGGGACCTTGTAGGCAGAGGATCAAAGAATGTAGGCCCTCTAAAATAGACAAACGAAAATACATTGCTGATAAGCGTTGCAAATTGTTTTGGGCTTGGGGCCCACGGGCCCCCTGCACCCCAAGGGCCCCTGGGCAGCGGCCCCGCTAACCCGGTTTGTAATCCGTCCCTGATTCAGTTAGATGTGAAAAAAGAAAAGCATAATTTAAAAATAATATTCTGAACTATCCTATTCTTATCCTATGATTTACCAGCAGATATCCTGCCTGCCAACCGATTCTCCTGCGCAAACTTCTGCATGAGATTTCTCTTTTTCTGCTGGCAGTTATCTGGCTGGTGTGCATTTTGTTTGGGTCCAAGCACGTCATCTCATGTACAATCGAGTACTTCAGAGGGCATTTATCCAAGGCCTTTTTGCACATTTTTGAGAGCACAATCTGGCAATTTTTTTTAATCTGAAGGACACCAAGGTCACTTCCACTGCCTTTGGCTCCTGACTGTCTCTGACAAAAAGATGGTTTGTCAAATTTCCAGAATCTTTCTGCACACTCAGCCCAAGGTTAACACTACCTCAGCTGTACATATCAAACCAGCTCAAACTCCATGTTATTCACATATTTTTTACTTCACAATTGTTTGATACATTTGTATGTAAAGATACCAGTGAATTCACAGAAGTCCCACCTTGATGACAGCCATTCCTATATCCACCTCCTTTGGACTGAGCCAGAGTTTTTGCCTGTACAACAGCTGTACATGTTGCTACACAACACTTAAACATTCTATTTCCTCAATGAACTATTTTTTTTGCAGCAAAAGCCATGAAGCAGCAATAAAATCTTTAAAATATGCTTACCAATAAATATGGTTCTCCCATTTAAACACATGTAAAGATAAACCATGGATATTTAAAAATCATGGGTTCGTTAATGAGTTTAAATGTTATTGAATGGCTTACCTTAAACTTCTCCAGTAAGTCTTCAGCGGTGGAGTGGCTCATGTACTGTGATCCCAGAACCAGGACTGCACTCGAGAGCCATTCTCATAATTCACCCAATACCTGACATGCACATCCAGTTGTTTTCTTTTGATGGTCCTGTTCATACTTACGTCAAACATGACAACGAAGCTCCCTTTTAATATATGGAGCGAGTCCAAATCGCGCAAGAAAAGCGGTTTTATCTTTACCACAAGTGACCCTGCGAGTCAGGGAACATCACCCTGGAGACGGTGTGAATGTCATCATTGGACGTATAGGAGTGATGTCGGCAAACCGTTTGCAAAGCCCATAGCACTTCTGCTTTCAGTGTGGGTTGAGGAGGATGTACTGAAGGCATTATTTGTCATGGGATCCGGAGACACTGCCAAAACGGGTGTATGCCTATCTTTAGAGGTTGTACTTATCTCCACTGAATAAACATTTGAGGAAAATTTTTAGGTTAAAATCTGGGCTTATTCTATACTGAACAAAAATATAAACGCAACACTCTTGTTTCTGCTCCCATTTTTCATGAGATGGACTTAAAGACCTACAATTCATTCCAGATACACAATATTACCATTTCTCTCAAACATTTCTCACAAATCAGTCTAAATGTGTGATAGTGAGCACTTCTGCTTTGCTGAGATAATCCATCCCACCTCACAGGTGTGCCACATCAAGATGCTGATCTGACATCATGGGTAGTGCACAGGTGTACCTTATACTGCCCACAATAAAAGGCCACCCTGGAATGTGCAGTTTTTTGCTTTATTGGGGGTCTGGGGACTCAGAACCGGTCAGTATCTGGTGTGACCACCATTTTCCTCATGCAATGCAACACATCTTCTTCGCATAGAGTTTATCAGATTGTCAATTGTGGCCTGTGGAATGTTGGTCCACTCCTCTTCAATGGCTGTGCGAAGTTGTTGGATATTAGTGGGAACTGGTACACGCTGTCGTATACGCCGGTCAAGCACATCCCAAACATGCTCAACGGGTGACATGTCCGGTGAGTATGCTGGCCATGCAAGAACTGGGACATTTTCAGCTTCCAAGAACTGTGTACAGATCCTTGCAACATGGGGCCGTGCATTATCTGTCTGAGTGGCTGGTCTCAGACGATCTTGGAGGTGAACCTGCTGGATGTGGAGGTCCTGGGCTGGTGTGGTTACACGTGGTCTGCGGTTGTGAGGCCGGTTGGATGTACTGCCATATTCTCTGAAACGCCTTTGGAGACGGCTTATGGTTGAGAAATGAACATTCAATGCACGAGCAACAGATCTGGTTGACATTCCTGCTGTCAGCATGCCAATTGCACGCTCCCTCAATGCTTGTGGCATCTGTGGCATTTTGCTGTGAGACAAAACTGCACATTCCAGGGTGGCCTTTTATTGTGGGCAGTATAAGGTACACCTGTGCACTACCCATGATGTCAGATCAGCATCTTGATGTGGCACACCTGTGAGGTGGGATGGATTATCTCAGCAAAGCAGAAGTGCTCACTATCACTCATTTAGACTGATTTGTGAGAAATGTTTGAGAGAAATGGTAATATTGTGTATCTGGAATGAATTGTAGATCTTTAAGTCCATCTCATGAAAAATGGGAGCAAAAACAAAAGTGTTGCGTTTATATTTTTGTTCAGTGTACATTGATTTACAGAATCAAATTTAAAAAACAAAGATACACTGATTTTATACAGATTACTAACTTTTGGGGATCACAATACAAATCTAAATATTTTAGACAAGTTACTTATCTGCTTATTGAATGGTGGGCGAAAAAAATATCTGTATAGTGTCCATTATCTAAAACCCCGCAATGACGTAGTTTGTGTTGTTCTTAAAATAATATTAACTTAAACGGTCAATCTGATTTTCTGGAGGAAAAATAATAGTTTTGATGAATCAACAGCTTGGGAAAATAGTCGCTAGATTAATTCAAAGAAAAATTGTCTGTAGTTGCACCTCAACAGTATAACCAGTGATAATACTATATAAATAAAATTAAAGTAATGGCACCAGCATAGACAGACACAGTAACAGTACAGAATGAGGTAACAGTGGCAGTGTGAGGAAATGTCAGCGTCACTGGCTGGTTAACAGCAATGGGGAGGAAACTTGTCTCTAAATCTGGAAATGCTTGTGCAGATGGATGGATGGAAGGTGAAAAGTGACAGTGCTGGGTGGCTAGAGTCTCTCAAGGTGCTGCTTGCTTTTCTGAGGCAGCACCTGAAGACGATGCCTTTGACCGCCAGAAGCTGTGTGCCCGAGGAACTGGAAGCTGTTGAAGCCTCTACAGCATCCTCTGCGATGTAGATAGGACTTTGGGGAGTCATCCGTTTGCGAAAGTCCAGGATCAGCTCCTTGGTTTCTCTAGCGTTGAGGGTGATGTTGTTATACATGGTGAAGAGCTGGGCCTACAAATCCCAGCATTCAAGAGGTGAAAATACAGACTTAGAGGGAATTTGGGAAAAGTGAAAAAATCCTCTTTACTCGTGTCTGTATAAATCTCACCAAGCGTAACTTTGCAGATTAAAGACTGGCTGAGAGTGTAAATGTAAACGCTGATAAGGAGTCAGGAACAAAGTGCTCATGTAGTGCACACCTGGGTCCAGAGGGCCCTTGTTCAGATGGAAAACTGAACAGGCATCTTTTGTGCTAAATGACAGCCGGTGCTGCTCAAGATGATGGACACTATGGGGAAATAAAAAAAAAAAGAGTTTTGAATGAAAAGACACACAAGAGTAACAGTGCAGCCTTGGTCACGTCTCCCCAGCTCATGACTGGACCAGGCTCCACATTGACCCCAAAACTGGCTTTACACACAGGAAACTCACTGAAACTCAACACAACATTGTCCTGATCTTGCCTGGGGAGTTTCACCTGGTTACTGAGATGACCGGCAGCACAGACAGTCTTACCAGCAACAGATATGCTATTAAGGGGTGCGAAGCGTCTGCTGCCAGCACATGGCTTTATATCTGTCGGCTGCATTTGCGCTGCTCCTCCCTCCTATAAAGAGGACAGTTGAACAGCAGTGTGAAGAAAGGGCACAGAAGCAGAAGTCAGTGGAAAAAGCCCCATTACTAACCCTAAGCCCAACTTACTGCAAACAGCCCACTGTATTTCATATGTCTGCTTCATATTTTCCATTTAATTGCCATAATCTCTGGCAGTCAGTGACAAAAGTTATTTACCCTTAAACAGTACTGAGATTGAGTAGAGTGAGGTACTTAAGCGGTATTATGGAAGAATAAAAGCTGAGTCCCATGTCCAGGCGAGATGCGTAGCTGACAGGCTGATGAATGTTTCAAACTCTTACCTCCACCGTACTGACAGGAACGGCGAGCTGCTGTGGCATCATGGCATTAAACTTCTGTTTCTCCAGGGAAGAAAACAACCAAGACCAACCTTAATAATCCACACACTTTGAAGACTGACATAAATGGTAAATATGAGACGTAAATATCATCCAACACTACCAGGTACTCAGTGAATACTCAGTCATGCAGAAATATAATCTAAAGTTATAATTATGGGGACACGTGGCCGTCCACTGCAGGTGACAATGTCCTAAACTCTTTCATACTTAAAGAACACATACAGTTATTACTTTGTAAGGATGCATAAAACTCCAGTTCAGTAAATTTATGGAATATATACTGCAGCAACTACTTTATAGTCATTTATTAAGTAACTGACTTATTTCTTCCCTGCGGGAACTTGTAATTATGCTGAAATAAAAATGTAACTTAACAGCGTTAAAAAGAACTCAGGAATCCAGTCCAAAATGCTTTAGTTTGACATGTGATCAAAATTCAAACTAAATTTCATAGAGTAAACTAATACATGATAGCATCCATGCAAAAGATCAACGGCAGAACAGGGGCTCTTAAGGCAGACTGCATTAAAAAGGAATTAATCATCTCTCTCAATTTAAATTTGGGATAATAATTCTCTTCAGAAGCCTCCATAGAATAGTGCATCCATCCCCTCACTTATGTGTAGAGACGTATCCTAAGGCTCTGGCAACAACATTCAGGTCAACAGCATCAAAAATTTCACAGCTAGTTTTAAAACTTGTTTTTCACTTTACGTTACAGCAAGTTAGTTAATATTAAATTATTGCAACGTGCAGATTAATAGTCAGAAAAGGTTTTTGAAATTTACATAATGATAAATGAGAACTATATTTGATTACTAATTACTGTTGACTAATTTCCTGTCTGGACTTTTCCCCCTTCATTGTTAAAAGTCATTATATGTCTGGGTGCCAGTCAGTGGAAGCACACAGACACCTGGCCTATTCATTCAGCACCAGCCCATCAAGTAGAGAATTCAGCACCACGGACAGTGACCTGTGTTACTATGACATCAGGTCATTGGCTCTAAATATTTTTCTAGAAATAACTAAATGGCTCTATTGTAGAAATTTCCAGCCAGAGACTGGGTTCCTATATGAAGAGAATATTATTATTCAGACAAAGAAAATAAACTACAGAAAACTAGCTCTGCATGTCATCTCCCCTTTACTCCTTAAGCAGGGCACACGCACATCAACAAGTACCAATGCAGCAAATACAGATGAACAATTTCACAGCTTCAGAAGAAGTCAGATTTCTGTGTAATTCAGAGATTGTCAAAGACTTCTGATAGAACATTTTCTGCACTTGAGTCTAATTTCAAGATAAATTGCACCTGGGTCTATTAAAACAAGGTGATGCTGCCTGACCTACCAACCAAGGCTGGGGAGGAAACGTAGGAATACAAGGAAAGCAAGGAAGAAAAGCAGCCACCCTATCTCATGGTCACGGACACAAACATCAGGGAGTGTTATGAAGAAGACACCACACTTAGGACCATTGGTTTTACGCAGTGAATTACACCAGAGAGAGTTTTTACATTCTAGCTGTGTTATGTAACATTCCTCAGCCTTCAGCTTTTTTCCCCACACAATGCAGGACATGCAGGGGTGCCAAACAAAACAGTGGAGCTGCAGTGTAGCCAATTATTTCTTTCAGTAGTTTTAAGATGGTTTGTGAGGTTGTGTGTTAGAGATGGCGGTGAGCAACACTGAGGCATCTCAGGGAACCATGTTGCCCATATTAAAAAACATGCACGCATGCAACTCAGGCAATCCAGCATTTCTTATTTCAGTTACGTATGACACTGCATGTTGCGGTTTTACATGTTCACTACAAGTCAGTGGTTTTTTCCTTGTATGATTATGGCCACATTCACACCAAAAACACACTAGACATACTGTACAAGGCACTCAAGGGAAAAATTCTCAGAACACAAAGTGAATGTATCAACCGAAGAAGGATTTTTCCTTTTCGGAATATTCATTTTTTTCCATGTGGAACCACTGTCCATGATTCAATTGAGTGCATTCAAAGAATGATACATCAAAACTAATAGTGACAAAATATTCATTTAATATGCATTGTACATGAATGTAGGACTTAGATGTTGATGAATTTCTCATCAGTGAAGGGCATATACACTTAAGGGGTATTATGAAAAAAAAAGTTGAGAACCCAGAAGTAACTATCCGATTAAAGATGTAATCTGGTACATGTGCAGACCAGTGATGGATATGTAAATGATTCAAATTGCAAGGAGTTGGCATGTTTAATCACCAGACACAGGATGCCTCGTAGTCACATTAGACAGTGTTAACGGCACTTGACGGAGTTTGATAGGGTTGCATTGCGGGTTTACATGAAGCCAGGTGGTCATGTGCTGCAATTGCATGTGGGCCATGCGGATATCACAGTGGCCTGATATTGAAACCAATGGGCACGTGAGGCATCCACACACATCGTGAAGTTTCTGGTCATCCAAGACAGACCACGCCAAGGAAGGATCGTCGGATTGTGCTCCAAGCATCACAGATCCCCATGACACCTGCGCCTGATATATGGACACAGCTACTGGACTCTCTACAACACCCTATATCATCGTGTCGCGATGACTGGCATCAGCTGGACTACGGGTTCACCGTCCCATGCATAGGCTGCCGTTCACAATAGCACAGAAACGGTTGCGTTTGGAGTGGTGTAGTCACTGGGAGGCATGGACTGATGGACTGATGACGACTGGCGTCCTACCATGTTCAGCGATACATCTCAGTTCTGCAGTACCACAGATGACCGTCATGTGCGTATGGTGGCGCTGCAGGGAGAGGAGCAATCCTGCCAATGCTGTGGAGTGACACACCACACTCTGACGGCACAGTGGTACACCAGTGACATCCTAGTAGTATCCGGGCCCAGGGGTGTGCTATACCCTACTGACATGGGACCAGCAGTGTGACCATACCGCCAACTCCGTGGTCCGTTTGATCTGATGATTATAATCATCGCGATACAGTCACATGCCCTTTCATCACATGCAGATTTCATTTTCACAACTTAGTCTGTTGCCCTTCACTTTTTTGCCACTGAGTTTGTGTTTTGACACTAAGTTGATGGGAATTGATTATTTAAGCGTCATCTAAAGAGCTTATATTAATTGGGTAAATTGCATAAGACTCACATGGTATTTTGAAAAGATTCCCATATGCGCTGATTAGCTGGGGTTGATCCAAGCAGCTGTGCACTTTTCTCCTGTAACATAAAAGTTTGCTTTTAGGACAGAAAACAAGGTTAAGACCATATTATGTAGTTTACATCTATCAAAATAAAACCAAAGTCACTGTTACCAAAAGAGTAACCATGTGTTATCAAATTTCCTAACATTTTGCTTCATCTTACTTTGGATGCCCATGGTTAGGAGAGAAGCAGAAATCTGCTCAATCATAAGAAAGACTTTTATTGCTACAGGGAGTGAGATCTTGTTGCAGGTGACAAGGCAGGATAGAGTGTGTTTAGAAAAATAATGAAGAGGGAATGTGAGTGTGAGCTATCGTGGCATCTGTGTATAACCCAATATGGCGGCATCCTTCTGAATGTAAATAACATAGCCGGCTTAATTAGCTTAATCAAGCGTAATTGAACTAAGGAAAATTTAGCAATATACTTTCCCTGCTTGGTGTGATAAATACAGCAGCAGCTGCTGGTGGACGGGCTACAAACAGACATCAAGAAGAAATCCCACCTCACAGCCATTTACTGTACCAAACCCCTTAATGTAACTTGTAAAGATGTAGGTATTGGCGTATTCACACATTCATTTGCAGTGTCCACTTCCTGTCCAGTAAATTTGGCAGGACGGAATTTGAATAACCTATAGGTCTGACTCATGTATGCGGCTGAAGGAGTAAAGATAGAATGGGTGAAGAATCCTGTTATACAGTCCTAGTAGACCGAGAACCACCTGATTGCTACTGTAGTTGGAATCAAGGGCTGAGCTGCATGGTGGCCTGGGGGACAATCATGAAAACACAGACCCACTGATATCCTCAAAACCCACAATCAAAAGGGGAGTCAGGCACGGTGGCCAACCACTTGGCCCGTTAAGCCACATGGTGGCCCGATGAGCAGGCAAACACACTATGGGCTAAGGGGTACAAGACAGAGGAGAGAATAGGATGGCCAGTGACATGTGAACAGGACAAGGCAGGGATGGATTCTGACATAGGTACCATACTACTTTGTTTAAATATGCCCAAGTGCATAGAATGTTTTAGTGCAAGTCTTAGACAATGGTATCTCTGAATGACACCGCAGTCTGACTCTTCCTGAAGGCCCTGAGAAGTTGTTTGTATGCACTTGCTGCCTTGACACTTGCTGATGTGCGTGTGCTCTGCTTGAGCAGTAAAGGGGAGATCACATGCAGAGATGATTTTCTGTAGCTTCTCAGTCCGAGTAAAAATAAAATCTTCTCGTTATATAGGAACCAAGTCTCTGGCTGGAAATTTCTACAACAGAGCCATTTAGTCATTTATAGAAATATACAGAGCCAATGAAGGAACCAGATGTCACAGCACAGTAACACAGGTCACTGTCCGTGGAACTGAATGAATAGGATAACCGGCCAATGTGTTTGTGTGCTTACACTGATTATATGTCAGGGGGGAAAATATTTATATCATTGAGGGGAAAAATGTAAAAATATATACAGTAAGGACAATATAATCGTAATTTAATGTATCCCTTCTGCTCTTTAAAAAGCACAATGTCTGACTGACAAATATGTCTATTATTAGCACATTTTAATAATTTAATTAATATTAAGCAGTACACCTATTTCCTGTAATCACTCTGCGTTAAAGCAATTTTTAAAACTAGCTGTGAACTGGATGCTGTTCTGACTGTTGTTGCCATGGTGCCTTATTTACTTTCAAATCGCATTGTCCACAACCTGATCAAAGGACCAAACTTTAAAATCAGTGCAGGGTAGTGTCGCAAGTAGTGATGCTTAGGCTTTAACCTATGTCCTGGAAAGAAAGAAAATCTACAAGCAAGATATTCTTGGATAAGAACGTCAAGGTATGCAACCTCTGGCAATAAAATTTTCTGTGCACAAATCAGCTCCACAATGTCTTTTAGCTGAAGGGTCAACTGCCAATCATCATCTGTGGGCTCTTTCACCTTGTCACACATGATCACAGGAAGAAGTCTTAGAAAATTCCAGTTCTGAACAGCCTGACCATAAAGCTTTACTCCATTGGAGTTTACTGCACATGGCTTACTCAACACATCAGAGCCACTGTACTTAAATTTCTTAATGCGTCTATTCAGAATTGAATAAGTGAACCACTTTTTCTGCTTGATGAAGTACTTCAGGTAAAGGGCTAAATCATAGGAAAGGATACCCTCAAAAATGTCATGGCCTAAACAAGGTGGCAGGCCAGGCATACAAACATCGAAGTAATTCAATGAATTAAAACTCAGATATTATACCTTCAACGTTTTGTTGTTCCTCAGACTGTAAAATGCATTTGGATCTGTTTGAAAATCTGTTCGGGTTGTTCGGCAATACCTGCAGAAATATTCAGAAAAACAAAAATTTTCTGTAAATCCACCGATATTATGAGACCCCAAATTGTCCCCTGCAATGCACAAAACAGTCCCTTTAACTTTTTCCTCTGCCACCGTTATTCCATTGTCTTCCAGGTCTTTTAAGTCTGCAATGAGCCTTGAGAAAACTTTGTCATGGCCAAAGTGTTTGAAGTCTTTTTCCTGACACAGCATTACAAGTGACATGTGGTCTGTACTTGATGAGGTGGTAAATTAGCCAGAGACAAATATACAGCTACTACTTTGTGCTGCTTTTTGCTGAACCTAATGGGTTCACCGCCTCAAAAGAATCTTGATATAGAATTAGTTTTAGACATGATGGGTTTTGAGAAAAGAACTCATTGTTTTTATATACCTGACCATCACTGACATCACAAAGCACATCAGTGTATGGTACGTATGTACCCTGTGCAGCACAATTCTGCCATAAGTCTGACTCCAGTAAATGTCTCAAAGTGTCTTTCAATAGAACATAGTAGGCAAACCTCTGTGACCTTGTTTCATCCCTTCCTAAGTACAACTTTACAGGTTCTGTGTATCTAAACATCTGTTTAAAAGCCCTAGTTCTTGAAAAATTGGTTCTCATTGGTCCTTCATGACTAATGGTGAAAAGGTCAGATTCCTTCACAACATCACATATACTACCAATAACCTCATCTGTTAATTCAGTTAAGTCACTTTTCAGGAATGCACTTAATTTATTCAAAGTATATGTCTGTCCTAGTTCATGTATGCTTAGCATCTCTTCAATAATATTTTGTATAGTTGATGCTGGCAGAAGAAACTGCCCATGTAATTTCAAGTAGAAAAGAGAAATATTTCTAAGAAAAAGGTCACTGAAATTTTCTGTAAGATGGACTTCACCTTCATCAGTCTCACTAAATCTCTCTGTAGGGCCTGTAACTAACGGTTCAGTTTCAAGAAACTGAGAAACTGTCTCCTTATAAAGATCTCTTATACTGTCCACAGAACATTGTCTGTGTTTCCTGGACATGTAGGCTGTAAACGACGATCTCACAGTGAACGTATGGTCGCATCCTGTCACCGGACATGTCACAACACGTCCTTCGGCTATATGTTCCTTTAAGTGAGCTGTTAGTGATCTGACATCGCGACATTGGCGCTGGCACATAGACATATTACACGTAAACACCGTAAGGGCATTTGTAGTATCAATATATGAATCTGTGTTATGTTTACGGTAAAAATGAGCCTTAAATTCCCCATATGAACGAAACGTATTGTGGCAATCTGTAGCGCCACACTTGAACACGCATCGTGGTTCATGACGGTGAAGTTTGACATGTAAAACATGTTCCCTAAGGGTTTGCACTGATGTTCCACAGAAATAACAACTAAACATTGTAACTGCGTGAACAAACACGCACTCTATTGCTGTTTTAAACACCTAAATGCTGTTTCACATCCCGCTTGCAAATCTAAGTTTTACATGTGCTGCCAAGATACGTTCATGCGCCGTCAACACGGTACATGCTACTCGTGTTTAAAACCACACACTGCTTAACACTGCTTAAAACGATTTAATTTAACTTACCAATTTGCCCAGACACATTTATTTTATTTTATATTCCCACTAGTTTGTAGATTTTTTTTAAATGTTATGTTTGTTATTGGGTGCTTTCCACTTCATGTACCCACATACAGCGCTGGCTTAAAGCAATACATTCTGGTCCTGACGCAATGCATTGTGGTTAGATTTTTATCGTCCGCTGCATTATGTCACCATGTCACGTCGTACAAAAACCTCGCGAGAGCAAGACAGATCATCCTGCACCTCTTAAGTGTTATGTAGTTTTGCCTGAAACGCAAAAATAAAACAAAGCAATTAAAGCCGATCAGTGGCTCAAATTCTGCTGTAGCGATTGAAGAACTTTTGTCGGAAGTTGGATTCGAACCCATGCCTTACTTCGGAGAACAGAATACCCCTTACTTTGAAAGGCCATTTTCGCTGCGCAGGAGGCTTTAGACCGCTCGGCCATGGGGCAGTTTCCAGTTGAACCCTAAGGAGTAGGTTAAGTCCAGCCTTGGCTTCCAAGCTGACGTTTTTCTACATATGTGCTTGTGTATCATGGACAGTAAGAGGGGGCAGGCAAGGAGAGAATTTCTCTCTTTGGGGATCAATAGAGTGTTGTTATTATAACGTCTAAAACGTATGATGGTCTGTCGATAAATCAATAACAATATCAATGAAGTCAATGTTTATCTAAAGGAATCAGAATTCAGGAAAAGCCAGGGGCCGGACCGAGTGTAGGGGGCGTGGCCAGAGACAGCCTGCTGACTGTTCCAAATCATGGGTGCATGTTACAAGTCCGGAACATATTTTAACTTAGTACTAACTTAGCATCATATTTGATCTGATTCGACTGAATATCCCAGGTTTCCATCTCTCATGCATCTGGTGTGACGTGTTTTCAGACTCTCAGGCTGGCGCAAAGAAATCTTACGGGAATTGAACGTCTCACTCCGGTCAGCTGACCAAAGTTGGTAACCTTGGTATTGTGTGTAGGAGATTCGGTATAACTATAATTTCGTTCTCCATTTACATGCCCGTAGTGTCTTTAAGTGTTATGTAGTTTTGCCTGAAACGCAAAAATAAAACAAAGCAATTAAAGCCGATCAGTGGCTCAAATTCTGCTGTAGCGATTGAAGAACTTTTGTCGGAAGTTGGATTCGAACCCACGCCTTACTTCGGAGAACAGAATACCCCTTACTTTGAAAGGCCATTTTCGCTGCGCAGGAGGCTTTAGACCGCTCGGCCATGGGGCAGTTTCCAGTTGAACCCTAAGGAGTAGGTTAAGTCCAGCCTTGGCTTCCAAGCTGACGTTTTTCTACATATGTGCTTGTGTATCATGGACAGTAAGAGGGGGCAGGCAAGGAGAGAATTTCTCTCTTTGGGGATCAATAGAGTGTTGTTATTATAACGTCTAAAACGTATGATGGTCTGTCGATAAATCAATAACAATATCAATGAAGTCAATGTTTATCTAAAGGAATCAGAATTCAGGAAAAGCCAGGGGCCGGACCGAGTGTAGGGGGCGTGGCCAGAGACAGCCTGCTGACTGTTCCAAATCATGGGTGCATGTTACAAGTCCGGAACATATTTTAACTTAGTACTAACTTAGCATCATATTTGATCTGATTCGACTGAATATCCCAGGTTTCCATCTCTCATGCATCTGGTGTGACGTGTTTTCAGACTCTCAGGCTGGCGCAAAGAAATCTTACGGGAATTGAACGTCTCACTCCGGTCAGCTGACCAAAGTTGGTAACCTTGGTATTGTGTGTAGGAGATTCGGTATAACTATAATTTCGTTCTCCATTTACATGCCCGTAGTGTCTTTAACCGGCTGCACAAACTGGATCCGCCTCCATTACGACACAACTTTGCCCTTATTGGCTTAAGAATTTAGTCACATACATGACGTATATCTGCTATTTCTCCCGAGAAGCAGGTAAAGCAGTGGTAACTGCTTTGTAGTTAATTTACCTGGTAAAATTAAGTTTAAATAAATGATATAAATACTGTAATAGTACTCGTGAGCTTTGTTTATTTGTTATTAGTTATTGTAATGTTGCGCTGCTTTATTTGTTTAATCGTCTAGTCTGTGGAGACATTCAAGTTAATCAAATAAGAATTGCACTGTACACTGTACATGACCATAAAAACTTTGTATCCTTGAAATAAATGTTTTTGATCTTTTCCTTGGCAGTTATCTTTTTACACAGGGCCTCTATGTACACGATAGTTTTTTTTTTCACGACTAACAGTATGGATCAGGAGTTGGTTATTGTAAAAGAAGTAATGTGCATGCAGGTGATATTTGTATAGATTTATCCACACCCTTGTAGCAGTGCTGCCATTGCAGTCAGATCTCGCAAACTAGGAGTATTAGTTGTCTTTATTTCTCTTTATTTCTTGACGCCAACCCTCTCCATTAATCCGGGCTTGGGACTGGCACCTACCTGAGCTGGCTTGCTCCCTTAAGTGGCTGGGTTAGGCTAAACTATATATATATATTTACCAAGACTACAATAAAACATCTCGAAATGTGTAGTCTAGCAAAACGCAGTTTAAAGAAGGTAGCCTACCTGGCGAAATTGCAAACAAATTAAGGGCGTTAGGCAGCCTTTAGATCCTACCCATCATGCACTGCAGTTTTTTGCTAATTCCTCAAATGGAAAACTGTCCATCCATCCATCCATTTTCCAAACCGCTTATCCTACTGGATCGCGGGGGGTCTGGAGCCTATCCCGGAAGCAATGGGCACGAGACAGGGAACAACTCAGGATGGCGGGCCAGCCCATCGCAGGGCACACTCACACACTATTCACTCACGCATACACTCCTATGGGCAATTTAGCAACTCCAATTAGCCTCAGCATGTTTTTGGACTGTGGGGGAAACCAGAGTACCCGGAGGAAACCCCACGATGACATGGGTAGAACATGCAAACTCCACACACATGTGACCCAGGTGGAGACTCGAACCCGGGCCCTAGAGGTGTGAGGCAACAGTGCTAACCACTGCACCACCATGCTGCCCCCTAAATGGAAAACCATTAAATACAAAAGGAAAACAAAAGTGCTGTAAGACTGTATACTTATGTGTATGTTAGTAAAGGCTGTAGCTGACACAACGGACCCCACTAATTAGAAAGGGGTAATTGTACACATGTGGCATCCAGTATGTTCTTCTATAACAGTTTTAAAAAAAAAAAAAAAACTCACATTACACAAATTGGCACTATCAAAACGAGGATTATGGGGAAAATGGGGACTGTGATGGAGATTACATACACGTAGGCAGGCATGGTATTTAGTTTTTTTTAATCTGGTCACCTTCCAGAGTAATTGTAAACTAAAACCATCTTCACCCTATTTGATTCTTTATAAATGGACAATCAGTCGTGCAGTAAATGGGGGTATAGAGAGACACAGAGCTTGTCTAACAAGAAACCCTGGGAAGCTAACATTAATAGGGTGGGTATGGATAGCAAAACCATTGATACAGATTACAGATTTATATCTCACCTGAACCCTGGCGGGCTCCGTGCCAATAGGGGTTGGGATTAGGGTTAGTTAACTTAAGTAGTAATATTGATGTGTATATTCTCCTATTCTCCAGTCAGTGAATCGTGAAACGTAATGTTAATATGTTTCTATACCTATATGTTCTGCTTAAAAACCCATAAAGGCAAGCACAGTGTTTAGACATTCTGTTACTTAGACTAGTAAACACTAAGATCCTTCAGCTTTCAATTAACCTGACACAACAGTCTAAACAACAAATGTGTGCCATGTCATTTGTCATCTTTACATCTTGTATCCTTTATATGGTAATTGGATTTTCAAGGTGGAATTGCAGGTCGATCATTTTAAGGATCTAGATGTAAACCTCCCTGGTGTTGCTTTAATATTTTTTTTGCACAATTTGCTTCACACACTTCCTCCAGCAGAGAAGCTTACAATACTACACCCCACCAAATGACTGGATGATGCCTTTTTATTTAAGGTCTGGCTGTGAGCCTCGATTACCGATACACTATCTTCAGGCTCCTGCCGGGATCAGTCAGTATGGTGGACCTTTGGAGGAATGGGTACAAAACCATCAGGAAAGTTTGCAGGTGCTTCAAGAGTATGTGAAGGCTTAGTTGGAGGAACAAGCCACACCACGAAATCGGAAACACAATGAGTTGGTTAATGATTAGGGGTTTGATGAAGGTCAGCTGGTGTGTTTGCGGAACCATGTTCGAGGTAAAATACAGGATCATTGGGATGCCTGTTTGTATATGGTAGTTCGGTGTCCCCAAGATCAGGGTGCAGTTTACTCTGCAACTCCAATGGAGGGGGACGGGGTTGTCCGTCAAGTTCACCGAACAGAGTTGCGTCCAGTACCACAGGGGGTTGTTATGTCAGGGGAAGATGTTCTGGTAATGTCTCCTGAGTCTGGGTTGCCCACAGGGGCAACAGAAATGGAATCGGATGAGGACTCTGTGATTTTACGGGGACAGGGCTGGTGGGAGGGGTCGCAATAGAGCATCCACAAGTAGGCCTCGTATAATGGAGGAGGTTATGTCCCCCCCGAGGTGTAGAGACCAGTTAAACGTTCGGTGAGGTCCACCACTGGTCATCATACCAACCCTTATAAGTTACCACGGTCAGTGAATGATCGTTCGGTTGGGGAGGAAGACCAGTGGTTTGGGGATAGAATTCTTAGCTGTGATCGTTGGGTCATCAATTTCATTTTGGGGGATGGATTGTAGCCAGGCAATTATAGGCAGGTATAGGAACTGCAGTTCGGACTGGAGGCATAGCCGGGGCGAGATGGCTGTGCATGTTCCGATGGTAGGGCATATTGGCAAAGGAGCAGGCACGGGAAAGACAGGCAGGGTCCTGATAGATTTGGTGGAGCATCGGCGGGCATATTGAATTTGCAGTGTAGCAGCCTTTCTGTTTGCTTGTTTCAGGGGTGAACAATCTTATCCGCAAAGGGCCGGTGTGTATGCAGGTTTTCGCTGCAACTCCCTAATTAGATTTCTAATTAGAGGACTGATTAGCTGAAGAGTCCTCATACCTGGTTTTGAAGAGCTGACCTAAAGGTTACCCCAAAAACCTGTTTTTTTTTTGTTTGAATGGGGCAGTGAGTCATGGGGTAAACTACTGTTCTTTAGGGGTTTTCAAGGTGGAATTACGGGTCGATAATTTTAAGGATCAGGTTGTAAACCTCCCTGGTGTTGCTTTAATATGTTTTATCTGAGGTTGTATCGTGTATTATCAAGCCAGCCGGCTTAGTGGCCTCGGGAGCGGGGTTTAGTGGGAGCAGCTGGCTAGTTTTATTTTCTTTTTTGTTTGTGTCTTTTTCTTTGTTGTATGTATATTTTGGGTTCATTATTAGGCAGGCTGGGCCTTTTGGCACCTGTAGTCTGGGTGCTGGATTGCCCATAGGGGTCTTTTTTATTGCTGTGATTTGCTGTGTCATTCACTAGTGTGATTTGTGCTGGATGTGTTTTTAAGGTTGTGCTGTGGCGTGTACCTGAGCAAACTTTGGGCAACCTGTTCTCTTGTTGGCTTTATTGACAAAGGGTGGATTAGTCTAATTACGGCCTGCTACAAATAGCTGCATATAACGTATAAAAAAAATCACCTTATGGGTGCTCCGTAGGGTAGCAAGATCTTGAGTTTTTTTACAGTACTCGGGTACGTTTTAAAATTTTCGACCAATCAGCAAACATTATTCTGACAGCATAGCTGGGAAACCAATGAAAAGTGAGTGCAACGTTCTAGAACTTGACTTCGGGTTGACGCTCCCTATAAAAGAGCTGGGTACTGCTTCAAGGCGTTCAGTTGGCGCTACCTCCTGATAGAGTAGCACTGTACGGCTCTTGTTCCGTAAAACAACATCAAAAGGATGAAAAAAAAAACAATTTTTAAAGAAGACGAAAAAAATCAATTTTTAAAGAAGACGAAAAAAACATCGTCTAAAAAAATAAGCCAAAAAAATAATATCCGAAGAAGGAAAAACATGCAAAGTAAAAAAAACAAACAAAAATAAAAAACAATATCCAAAGAAGAAGGAAAAAAACATCCAAAGGGAGAAAAGAAGAACTGAAGGGCAAACGAGGTAGGAGGAAATACAAATTTCGTTTCAGCACCGTTGGAGTGCCAAGCCGTGAAAAGCATTTGGCCAGAAGACAAGGTAAGTGTTGTATCTGTTATTTTAAAACAGCGCTTTTCAAAATGCTGCTTTATAATCGTTTGAGATCGTTAGCCAGTGTGACAGCTGAAGGCTTTTTGAGTTTACCAACATAAAGTTTTATTTCTGTATTAGGACATTGTCAGGAACAATGATGTGTTCATCGCTATGATGTGGTCAAAAAGCGATGCATTGAATCTTAGAAACATTTGTGATTTTTCAAACGATGCTTTTCCTTTTATTTAATCAGTAAAATTTCCATCGGTTTTATATAGTGCCCCTTGAAATATGTCTTTAGCTCATTTTCCGGGCATTTTACTAGAATGCATCCTGAGAAATACACAAGCTCTGCTGCATTTCCGTGCCTCGATGTTTAGTGCCGAGTATAATTGTTGCAGTTGCCTTTTATATATTCCATGAGACCTGTTGGTACCAAGAGAAGTGTGAGACTGTCAGGGTGAATTTATCATACAATCGCACGCATAAATACCTGAGGGTTGCCAGTCCTTTTGCGTTGTTACAGGAGGACTAGAGCTGACGAGTGTGTTTCTACACACTATCAAGGGCATTGTAGTACAGTTTTCTCAGGTGGGAGAATGCTGCCGATCTCCTATTTGACAATACAGCCCTTGATATATTAGAATATTACAGAACTAGAAGCCTTTTGCAAGGAAGAATGTGAGAAAATCCCAAGTACAAGAACTGAAAGCCTTTCAGCTGGCTATAAGAAGCGCTTGTAAGCTGTGATATCTGGCAGAGGAGGTGTTACTAAGTACTGATTACGTAGGGTGCCCAAACTTTTGCAGAGTGCCATAATAATGTTTTTATTTTGTAATTTTGTTCAATTTATGGCATAAAAAGTAACTATTCATCAATGTTTGCTGAAAATATTGTGTATTTTTCCCCCAGTTCCTAAAGAGACTGTATTAACTGATATTGTTGCTTTTGTAATTGAAAAGATGTTATTTGTCAAGGGGTGCCAAACCTTTGCATAAGACTGTACACAGTGTGTGTATGTGTTTATGTGAGTGTGTGTCTGTGTGTGTGTGTGTATATATATATATGTGTGTGTGTGTATATATTTCTGTATATGCATGTGTATATATATATTTATATATAGTTCACACACATTCAAACTTATTTGAATACACATTCAAAATTATTTTTATTATTATTATTTTCGTTTTTTTTTTTTTTTGTGTTTTAAAATTTTTTATTTTTGCAATGGAAATAAAAATAAAGCAGTCCTCCGTAGAGGAGGGGTGGTGGAGGGAATATATATATATATATACATATATATAAAATAATTGTCACACAACCTGGGTGACATGCCTTTCCTGCTCACCCAATTTTAGTGCACTTTAGTTATGCATAATGACCTTCTAGTCTCGATACACCCATATATATATATGTATATATATATATAGTTTTTTTTGTTTTTTTTTTTTGCAATAGACAATAAAAATAACGCAGTTCTCCATAAAGGAGGGATGGTGGATGGAATATATATATACATATATATAAAATAATTGTCACACAACCTGGGTGACATGCCTTGCCTGCTCACCCAGTTTTAGTGCACCTTAGTTATTCATAATGACCATCTAGTCTC